>NC_091374.1:13079571-13122071 GCF_038502225.1 Cherax quadricarinatus
AAGGGTTTTTCAACTCAAAGAGGAATGGAGGCTCAATCCTCCGTTTGGCTGAGGACGCCTACTGTGTGGGTGAAACGTTTCATCAGTAAAGTTACCCACATGTTGCAAAGGTGTCTTAATCTTTTCCTTTCTTATGTTTTTAGCCAGACAATAGTACCAGTGGAAGTAACATCAGAAAAGAGCTCGGGAAAATGACCTTGTGGTCATATAATTGAAAATGACCTTGTGGTCATATAATTGAAAATGACCTTGTGGTCATATAATTGAAAATGACCTTGTGGTCATATAATTGAAAATGACCTTGTGGTCATATAATTGAAAATGGCCTTGTGGTCATATAATTGAAAATGACCTTGTGGTCATATAATAGAAAATGACCTTGTGGTCATTGTCGTGAAGAGTCGAACTCGACGGTGCTCTTCAGCAACTCCAAGGCTGAGGGACCGATTCCCTCATCTTTCATATATACTTCTACTGTCTTCCAATTGTGGCCTTGAACTTGTACTGATAAAGCCACTGGTTGGCGAAACGTCTACAATAAAGAAACCCAGATGCTGCACATGTGTCTAATTCTTAATGGTGTTGTTACGATTTCGTGAGTAACGTGACGAAATCTTAGAGAATAAACTAACTGAAGAAGGACTTGAAAGTAGAGAAAGAATAGTCATAATATATACGGAGAGTCACGAGAAAAAAAAGTCTCTCCACAGTAACAATGACAGAAGAAACTTGGAGAATGAGACACTTTACTGAGGAGACATTACGCCATGCAGTGGCTTCATCAGTCCAATACAAAAAAAGAACGGTGTAAAGAGAGGTGGAGCTTGAGGTAATCAGTCCCTCAGCCTGTTGTTTCTGTGCCCAGTCCATTAGTCTTGAGAAAAGTATCTCATTCTCCAACTTGTCGGTTGTCTAAACCATTTGTCACAAAAGAAACTTTGGAAAAGACATCAAAGAATAGAAGCAATATAGAAACAATATAGAAGCAACATAGAAACAATATAGAAGCAATATAGAAGTAATATAGAAGCAATATAGAAACAATATAGAAGCAATATAGAAACAATATAGAAGCAACATAGAAACAATATAGAAGCAATATAGAAGTAATATAGAAGCAATATAGAAACAATATAGAAGCAATATAGAAACAATATAGAAGCAACATAGAAACAATATAGAAGCAACATAGAAACAATATAGAAGCAATATAGAAACAATATAGAAGCAATATAGAAACAATATAGAAGCAACATAGAAACAATATAGAAGCAACATAGAAACAATATAGAAGCAATATAGAAACAATATAGAAGCAATATAGAAACAATATAGAAGCAATATAGAAACAATATAGAAGCAATATAGAAACAATATAGAAGCAATATAGAAACAATATAGAAGCAATATAGAAACAATATAGAAGTAATGGTGTAACAGTACTCAGAAACAGTTATACACAGTGTACGTGTTCAACAAGGACATGTTGCAAATACACAATGCACGTGTTCAACAAGGACAAGTTGCAAATACATAGTGCACACTCACAGTCTTCACCCAGGAACGGCGGATCGAGTGACACAGGAAGATTTATTACTCTCATCTGCTAGGATATTTGAACACAGAGGGAGATTTTGCGACAAGTTCCGCGGGAAAAAATGTTTGCACTCTGGCAATCAGCATAAATTCGATTGTAAATGGAAGCGTTTGTAGGTTTTGAGACATTAACGACACATTTCTCTCGCTAGGGTGTTATATCAGTCCAGTGAACCAGGTTAGAAATACCCTTTCTCTCTCTCTCTCTCTCTCTCTCTCTCTCTCTCTCTCTCTCTCTCTCTCTCTCTCTCTCTCTCTCTCTCCAGCGTGAATCGAACCTGGAACAACTGGGTTACTGGGTCAGTGTGATAACCTCTCAGACACAAAGATCCGGACTTCATTTTTCCGGATACCGTCGATTCACAATACTTTTCTAACATGTCAGACCCATAGATCATCTTGATGTAAAACAAAACGTCTCTTGCACTTCCAGTATATTTTCACTCTCTCTCTCTCTCTCTCTCTCTCTCTGTATGTCTGTCTGTCTGTCTGTCTGTCTGTCTGTCTGTCTGTCTGTCTGTCTCTCTCTCTCTCTCTCTCTCTCTCTCTCTCTCTCTCTCTCTCTCTGTCTCTCTGTCTGTCTGTCTGTCTGTCTGTCTGTCTGTCTGTCTGTCTCTCTCTCTCTCTCTCTCTCTCTCTCTGGTCCTCAACCAGCTCTTGCAGGCCTAATTACAATGGGATCCTAATTTCCTCAATTCAGCAGGTTGGCTAACTAGGTCGTTACAGTGTCCGTGAGGCCGCAACCATAAACAAGCGAGTCCGTGTATAATTCTTGTAAATAACTACTGTATAATTCACTCAGGTTTCAACTCTACAATAAAAAAAACATACACGATCTCATTCCCTTTACCCCCAGGACAGCAACACCAAGTAAGGTATCGTAATACGTTTTCCCACAAGTGCTTTCGGTATCTGCTTTCCAGAGTTGCAAGACGGTGAATGTGCCTTCATACATTATACATTCTCGGAGCTAAATTTTCCACCGTCTTCTTCGGTAGAGATTGCAAGAAACGCACCTTTTAGGTCTTCAACTTTCCACACACAAATTCCATTACCCACTTTAAATATATTCTCTTGAGTGTTTCCCTCTCTTTGTGTGTGTGTACTCAACTATTTGTGGTTGAAGGGGTCGAGTCATAGCTCCTGGCCCCGCCTCTTCACTGAGTGCTACTAGGTCCTCTCTCTCCCTGCTCCATGAGCTTTATCAAACCTCGTCTTAGAACTATGTATGGTTTCTGCCTCCACTACGTCATTTGCTAGGATATTCCACTTCCTGACAACTCTATGACTGAAGAAATACTTCCTAACATCCCTTCAACTTCAACTTCCAATTGTCATATTGTCGTTGGGCCTCCCTTGTGTGTGTGTTTGTGTGTGTGTGTGTGTGTGTGTGTGTGTGTGTGTGTGTGTGTGTGTGTGTGTGTGTGTGTGTGTGTGTGTGTGTGTGTGTGTGTGTGTGTGTGTGTGTGTGTGTGTGGGGGGGGGACGCACCAATACAATGGTGTATATATCCGTGATGTGGTATATATCTTAATTTGCTTAACAAATCGCATGTTTGCTACTTGTTAAGCACACTAAGTCGGGTATATGCACCGGGTATATAATTCGTCTGACTGTTATATCACTGATGTAAAGTCTGTATCAGTCGGCAAAAAGACAGTATAATTATACCAGAGGACTGTATGATTATACCAGAGGACAGTATGAGTATACCAGAGGACAGTATGAGTATACCAGAGGACAGTATGAGTATACCAGAGGACAGTATGAGTATACCAGAGGACAGTATGAGTATACCAGAGGACAGTATGAGTATACCAAAGGACAGTATGAGTATACCAGAGGACAGTATGATTATACCAGAGGACAGTATGAGTATACCAGAGGACAGTATGAGTATAACAGAGGACAGATTAAGTATACCAAAGGACAGTATGAGTATACCAAAGGACAGTATGAGTATACCAAAGGACAGTATGAGTATACCAAAGGACAGTATAAGCATACCAAAGGACAGTATGAGTATACCAAAGCACAGTATGAGTATACCGAAGGCAAGTATGAGTATACCAAAGGACAGTATGAGTATACCAAAGGACAGTATGAGTATACCAAAGGACAGTATAAGCATACCAAAGGACAGTATGAGTATACCAAAGCACAGTATGAGTATACCGAAGGCAAGTATGAGTATACCGAAGGCAAGTATGAGTATACCAAAGGACAGTATGAGTATACCAAAGGACAGTATGAATATACCAAAGGACAGTATATGTCAAGCAAAGAGAGTAAGTCTACCAAAGGAGAGTAACTCTCTCTCTCTCTCTCTCTCTCTCTCTCTCTCTCTCTCTCTCTCTCTCTCTCTCTCTCTCTCTCTCTCTCTCTCTCTCTCTCTCTCTTTGTCTTTCTCTTCCAATCAACTTAATTGAAGCAAAATGAGAAGAAAATACACCAGCAGAGAAGATTTTCTCTTTCACACTCAATATTTCCTCTCCTCTTGATCCTTCTCCTCTTTCTGATCCTAATCCCCTCCTCCCTTTCCTCCTTGTCAGCCATTATTGGATATTAGGGTCGCCCTTCTCATCCTCCGAGTTCAGGGACACCATTACCCAGTCTAAATACACACAGAAGCACTCAACCCTCACGGGACGTGATGAAATGCCTTGAGTATTTGCGTAAATACGCACCTTTGTGTGTGTGACTGCGTAGAAAATGTACGCGAATATCTAATATTTGTGTGGATGCAAATAGATGTAATTAATGTTAGTTTATTTTTATAAGCAAATTCACACGGAGAAAATGTCTTGAGTGGTGACCTGTACTTTGAGTGCTGACCTGTACTTAACTCTGTGAAGAAGTGTCTTGTTTGCTCCCGTGGACTGAACCAAGATGCCCTCCATCGAGCAACTTTACCAGCAACTTAAGGAAGAATTGAGGGCAGCGAAGATGGAGATACGGCGATTGACCGAGGAAAACAAGAGGATTCGTAGTAGTCCTCCTGTTTCGAGTCCTCAGGTCAAGAAGGGATCGTGGTCAGTGGTTGGACAGCAGGGGACGACGAAGTTGACGATCAAGAAGACGAATGGAAAGCCAGAAACGATGAAGAAGAAAGAGACTGCTGTGGAAACTCCCGTGGAAACCTCCAACGCATTCTCGGTGCTACCCGACGAATGTGAGTCTACTACTGGGATCGTCACGACGAACGACAACAAGGAAGGTAAGAATATTGTTGTTGTTGGGGATAGCCAGGTTAGATACATGGATAGGGCATTCTGCTTGAAGGACAGGAGTAGGAGACAAAGGGTATGCTTTCCTGGGGCTGGGATGGAGGACATTGTTAGCCGGCTTGACAACATCATGAACGGTAATGGGATCAATCCTATTATTTGCCTCAGTGCTGGAGGCAATGATGTAGGCAAGCGTAGAAGTGAGGATTTAGTTAGAAAGTTCAGGACAGCTATAGACATGATTAGGAAGAAGGGGGGGCGCCGTTATATGTGGCATTTTGCCAAGAAGAGGTGCTGGTAATGAATGGTTGTCCAGAGCAATTGGTATTAATTGTTGGCTGGATAAACACTGTAAGGATAATGCAGTACCATTCATTGACAACTGGGACAACTTCTATGGCCGAAATGACATGTATGCCAGGGATGGGGTTCACTTATCCAGGGCAGGTGTGGGTTTTCTTGCTAACTCAGTTGAGGGGGTTGTTAGGACTTTAAACTAGGATTAGTTAGAGGTATGGGTTTTGAAATGATTAATAATGAATATGGATATATTGACTTATGCTCTGATATTAAGAATCTTAATAGTAACTGTCATGGAGTAACTCTGGGTAATGATAATTTCAGAAATTGTGTAAAAACAAAGATGAATAGGAAAAATGTGCAGAAGAAAAAACATATGATGGTATTTTATGCTAACAGTCGAAGTGCAAGAAATAAAATTAATGAACTACGTTTGGTAGCATGTGCTGGGAACTTTGATATCATTGCATTAACTGAAACGTGGTATGATTTAAAGAGTCGGGATATGACTGCTGAGTGTAATATTCAGGGATTTAAGTTGTTCAATGTGGATAGATGTAATGGGAAGGGGGGAGGAGTTGCATTGTATGTTCGAGAAAATATTAATTGTTGCATAAAAAAAGGTATAAAAATAGATGGAGCAGTAACAGAGTCTGTTTGGGTAGAGTTCGTGGAGGGTCAAGAAAAACTAATTCTAGGTGTAATATACCGACCTCCAGGCTTGGATCACGATAGAGGGAGACTTCTTTGGGACGAAATTGTTAGGGCTTCTGGACACAGTAACGTAGTCATAGTAGGGGACTTTAACTTTAGCCAAATTGACTGGAATTCTTTGACAGGTAATCTAGAGTCCAGTGACTTCATGGAAACAGTTCAGGACTGTTTTCTGAAACAGAGTGTAACTGAACCTACCAGGGGTAATAATTTGCTAGACCTAGTCTTGTCAAATAAGGAAACACTCGTGAATAATCTGGAGATCACTGAAGAGCTTGGCGCAAGTGATCACAAATCCATCACCTTTAGCATTAATTGGGAATGCAAGAATAATGATAATACAGTAAAAATCCCCGATTTTCGTTCTGCCGATTATAATGGACTTAGGGAACATCTGTCTAATCTTGATTGGGGTTATCTAGCTAATGATTTTATTGACGATAATCATACTTATGAATATGAAGGGATCTGCTTTTATGATTGTTTTCTTAATAATGTACACAGTGCCCAGAGTATATACATTCCCCAGAGAGAAATTAGGTCTAATAATAACGATCCCAAATGGGTTAACAGGAGGCTAAAGCATCTATTAGGGGAGAAAAGGGGAATTTATAGGCGCATCAGAAGAGGAGAGGTTAACCTTACTGACCAATATGTTCAGCTTAAAAGAGAAGTAAAAAAGGCGATTAGAAAGGCTAAACGTGACTATGAAATTAGAGTTGCTAATGAATCAAAGACTAATCCAAAGGGGTTCTTTCAAGTGTATAGGACGAAGGTGAAGGAAAAAGTAGGACCTCTGAAATCTGGGAATGGACAGCTGACGGATAATGAACTGGAAATGTGTTCCTTATTTAATGACTATTTTTTGTCAGTTTTTACACAGGAAGATGTAAATGAGATTCCAGTAATTAACAATTATTTAGTTCCTGATGAATTTAAGTTAACTAATATTACTGTCACGAGGGACATGGTTATTAAACAGATAGACAAACTGAAACAAAATAAGTCCCCGGGACCCGATGAGTTGTTTTCAAGGGTACTTAAGGAATGCAAGATGGAGCTTAGTCAGCCATTAACGAGTGTATTCAATGCGTCCATCCTTACCAGTGTTGTGCCAGAGTTGTGGAAGATGGCTAATGTGGTTCCTATATTCAAATCAGGGGATAAGTCCACTCCTTCAAATTACCGTCCAATAAGCCTGACATCTATAGTGGGCAAGTTATTAGAATCAATTATAGCTGACATTATCAGAAGTCACCTTGAAGAGCATAACTTGATAAATGAATCTCAGCATGGATTCACGAGAGGTCGTTCCTGCCTGACAAACTTACTGACGTTCTTCAATAGAACATTTGAGGCAGTTGACAGTGATAAGGAATATGATATTGTTTATTTGGATTTTAGTAAAGCCTTCGACAGAGTACCTCACAAGAGACTCTTAAGAAAAGTGGCAGCTCATGGTATAGGAGGTAAAGTTCTAGCATGGATTGAGGCATGGCTTACCAATAGAAAGCAGAGAGTTACCATTAATGGAGTGAAATCTGAATGGGGATTAGTCACTAGTGGCGTTCCACAAGGATCAGTTTTAGGCCCTCTCTTGTTCATAATTTACATTAATGACCTTGATGAAGGGATTACTAGTGACATGAGTAAGTTTGCTGATGATACAAAGATAGGCCGTATAATTCACTCTGAGGAGGATATCAATGAACTCCAGGACGATTTGAACAAATTAATGTCTTGGTCTGAGAAATGGCAGATGAAGTTTAATGTGGATAAGTGTAAGGTACTTGCCCTTGGTAATGAAAATAACCCTCGAAGCTATAATCTAGGTGAAGTAGAGCTTGGTCATACAGAATGTGAAAAAGACTTGGGAGTCATGGTAAGCAGAAATCTAAAGCCAAGACAGCAGTGCCTCAGTGTGCGCAACAAGGCCAACAGAATACTTGGATTTATCTCAAGAAGTATAAGTAACAGAAGTCCAAAAGTTATTTTACAGCTCTATACATCACTAGTGAGGCCTCATTTAGATTATGCTGCTCAGTTTTGGTCCCCTTACTACAGGATGGACATAGACTCATTAGAGAACATACAGAGAAGAATGACTAAAATGATTTACTGTGTAAGGAACCTCCCGTATGAAGATAGACTTAAAGCCTTAAATCTCCACTCTCTGGAGAGGCGTAGAATGAGGGGAGATATCATTGAAGTGTATAAGTGGATGACGGGCATAAACAAGGGAGACATTAATAAAGTACTGAGGGTGTCGAACCAGGTAAGAACCAGGAATAATGGATTTAAGTTGGATAAATTTAGATTTAGAAAGGACATAGGTAAGTACTGGTTTTCTAACAGAGTTGTAGATGCGTGGAACAGTCTTCCCAGTGGGGTGATAGAGGCTAGGACCTTGGGTAGCTTTAAGAAGAGACTGGACAAATATATGAGTGGGAGGGGCTGGGTTTGATTGGTGTTGGGGGGTGCAGGAGTTGTTTCTTGAGTAGCTTTAGGTAGAGATCGTTTTGATAAGGACCTGCCTCGTATGGGCCAGTAGGCCTTCTGCAGTTTTCCTACATTCTTATGTTCTTATGTTCTTATGTACTCACCTAATTGTACTCACCTAATTGTGGTTGCAGGGGTCGAGACTCAGCTCCTGGCCCCGACTCTTCACTGATCGCTACTGGATCCTCTCTCTCTCTGCTTCCTGAGCTTTGTCATACCTCTTCTTAAAACTATGTATGGTTCCTGCCTCCACTACTTCACTTGCTAGGCTATTCCACTTGCTGACAACTCTATGACTGAAGAAATACTTCCTAACGTCCCTGTGACTCGTCTGAGTCTTCAGCTTCCAGTTGTGACCCCTTGTCCCTGTGTCCCCTCTCTGGAACATCCTATCTCTGTCCACCTTGTCTATTCCCCGCAGTATCTTGTATGTCGTTATCATGTCTCCCCTGACCCTTCTGTCCTCCAGTGTCGTCAGTCCGATTTCCCTTAACCTTTCCTCGTACGACATTCCCTTGAGCTCTGGGACTAGCCTTGTTGCAAACCTTTGTACTTTCTCTAACTTCTTGGCGTGCTTGACCAGGTGTGGGTTCCAGACTGGTGCTGCATACTCCAGTATGGGCCTAACATACACAGTGTACAGTGTCTTGAACGATTCCTTATTAAGGTATCGGAACGCTATTCTCAGGTTTGCCAGGCGCCCGTATGCTGCAGCGTAAGACACATATGCAACAATTAGACAACTTTATTCCGAAACGTTTCGCCTACACAGTAGGCTTCTTCAGTCGAATACAGAAAATAGGCAGGAACAGTAGAGATGTGAAGACGATGTAATCAGTCCATCACCCTTGTAGTCGTAGAATTTGAGGTTGTCAGTCCCTCGGCCTGGAGAAGTTCAGTTCCATAGTCAGGAACTATCTGAAGATCACTGTCGCTTGATCTTCAGATAGTTCCTGACTATGGAACTGAACTTCTCCAGGCCGAGGGACTGACAACCTCAAATTCTACGACTACAAGGGTGATGGACTGATTACATCGTCTTCACATCTCTACTGTTCCTGCCTATTTTCTGTATTCGACTGAAGAAGCCTACTGTGTAGGCGAAACGTTTCGGAATAAAGTTGTCTAATTGTTGCATATGTGTCTTACCTAACAACCTGTCGGTATTGTATACCATTTTGATGTTCATGCTGCAGCGGTTATTTGGTTGATGTGTGCCTCCGGTGATGTGCTCGGTGTTATGGTCACCCCAAGGTCTTTCTCCCTGAGTGAGGTCTGTAGTCTTTGTCCACCTAGCCTATACTCTGTCTGCGGTCTTCTTTGCCCCTCCCCAATCTTCATGACTTTGCATTTGGCTGGATTGAATTCGAGAAGCCAGTTACTGGACCACATGTCCAGCCTCTCCAGGTCTCTTTGCAGTCCTGCCTCATCCTCGTCCGATTTAATTCTTCTCATCAACTTCACGTCATCTGCGAACAGGGACACTTCAGAGTCTATTCCTTCCATCATGTCGTTCACATATATCAAAAATAGCACTGGTCCTAGAACTGACCCCTGTGGGACCCCGCTCGTAACAGGCGCCCACTGTGATACCTCTTCACGTACCATGACTCGTTGCTGCCTCCCTGTCAGGTATTCCCTTATCCATTGCAGTGCCCTTCCTTTTACGTGTGCCTGATCCTCCAGCTTCTGCACTAATCTCTTGTGGGGAACTGTGTCAAAGGCCTTCCTGCAGTCTAGGAAAATGCAATCTACCCAACCCTCTCTCTCATGTCTTACTTCTGTTACCTTGTCATAAAACTCCAGGAGGTTTGTGATACAAGATTTGCCTTCCATGAACCCATGCTGGTTTTCATTTATAATCTTGTTCCTTTCCAGGTGTTCGACCACTCTCCTCCTGTGTGTGTGTGTGTGTGTGTGTGTGTGTGTGTGTGTGTGTGTGTGTGTGTGTGTGTGTGTGTGTGTGTGTGTGTGTGTGTGTGTGTGTGTGTGTGTGTGTGTGTGTGTGTGTGTGTGTGTGTGTGTGTGTGTGTGTGTGTGTGTGTGTGTGTGTGTGTGTGTGTGTGTGTGTGTGTGTGGGTGTGTGCGTGTGTGTGTGTGTGTGAAATTTTTATTTGCCTAATTTTGCAGTGTGTGTGAGAGAGCTCAGTGTGTAAACAGTGTTTGGTAAAGTGGAATCAACTCCCAGAGAATCCAGAGAATGATCCTGTACGGTGGTAGATTTTGTTGTCTTGGGAGTCACCACGGCTTGCTATTCCATAATTTTTAGAAGGGTAGACTGGTAAGTCAGCGGAAGGCCTCGGTCAGATGACCAAAAGCTCCAAATGCGAGCCATCATATGACTAAGACCTGCGTCAGTAAACACTTGCCCTGTTTCCTGATAAACCTTACTTAACCTAACCTAACCACGACTGTGAAGACCCGACAACATTCCTTCTTCATCTCAATCTCCCTTCTTAACTTTCTCCAACCCTACTTCCAACTCATTCATTCTTCCTCTCTCCCCTGCTCTTTCTTCTACCCTCACTCCCTTCGTATCGTCTTCTTTCTCTCTCTTCCTTCCTTACTCCTTACCCCAACGAAGAAAATGTAGAGACAATACTGATTCGTATTCAAAGGCGGTAATCTTGACCAAGGAAGTAAGTCACTGAATGGACGGTAAAAGGGCCCAGGCTAGCAGGAGTCCGTCGCGTGAATAGGCAATAAAAGATAATTCCCCAAAGGGAGATGTTATCTCTAACCAGACGCATGAATAGGCAGCCGGAATAGGCAAAACTGAGATCTTTCAGGGAAGTTATATCTAGCCGGACGTATGGACTGCCTCAGGCAGGACACACGTCCTGCCTGTGACCTAGACAACATATGTCCTTGTTTCCAGGCAAGCTTAAGATAAAGGTGGTAGTGAAGGGTGATTTAGAATTTTAACAAAAACAATCCAGAGGTGATCGTGGAGGCTTAGGATAAATGATAGCAATTAAGACTACTGTCAAGGCTTAACAAATAGCGATAACAACTTTAAATAACAAAACAGTGATAGGGAAAATGGAAAGTGAGAGGAACTTTAAGTAATGGGAACAGTGATAGTAAGAGGAGAGTAAGAGGAACTTCAGTTAAAGGGAAGAAAAATACAATATTTATAGTAGTACAAGTCTTGAAGTTCTAACTTAATGCATTAAAAGGTAGAAAATGTATTCATGTATTTTACTTTATACATCAGATTTTATTTATTTATAAATCAGATTTTATTTCAAGGTAATATAACAGGAAAAATATCACGCATTGTTGATATCATTATATTTTTAAGACTGCGTTGTAGTTTGCTGTTAGACTCGGCTTACACGTTTGATCTACCTGATCGCTTTACCCGTTCGTGTGTTCGATTCACCTGCTCAGTACACATGTCCGAACAGTCCCTGCTTGGTCCACCAGTTTGGCTCACAAGTTCGACCAACCCTTCCCGTAAATCCATTCGGCTTTTGTTTAGTCCACCCGTTTGGTCCAATAGGTCTACCCACGCCCATGGATGATACGCTAATAAATTGCTGTAGTTCAGGCGTCCTAGAAATAAAATCCCAAAAGAGAATCTCATATGATCACTAGAAAGTAAGCTGACTGGAACACTTTTGGAACGTAAACAGTTTCCAGAATTCCGGAAAGTGACCATTCAGGTTGCGGGACAAGAAACGTACTGAACTACTATAAAGGGAATGAATGATGACATCGAGAGGATCATCGGAGGTATTCCTGGAAAAAAAAGTAAACTAAATCATAATATAAATGACTGATTCTGCCTGAAAAAAAATAAACAAAGAGAAATAGCAATGACTGGAAGCAGCTATAAATAAATGGTTCTGATGTTCCTCTCTAAGAGAAAAAGAATTCCCGGACAAATAAAAGACCAAAGTGTCTGAGGTATTCCTGGGGAAAAAATAGAAAAAGATTTTTTTTTATAGGACAATCAATAGCTACATGGACGAGGAAGCTTAGGCGAAGAAACTGATAAAAAAGGAATATCTCGTTGTCTTAGCTGATGAAAAATAGGATAGAGGAAATTTCATTTTTTTTTCCTGTAAAGCCTTTTCCATAATCTGTGCTCTCTCCCGCCTGTGTTCTCTCCCTAGTGTTCTCCCTCCTCGTGTGCTCCCTCCCTCGTGTGCTCCCTCCCTCGTGTACTCCCTCCTCGTGTACTCCTTCCTGCCATTTCTTCTTCCCTCACAGATGTTAAAAAAAAAGGTGAAAGAAAATGCTATCACAGACCTTCTAAATCTCCAGTAGTACTCAGGACGACGCCCAGCCAATGAGAGGACAGAAAGAAGCCACAGAATACTTAGGGATCAGTGGCATGAATAGTCAGCCGGGGATAGAAAGACTATATTTTATCGGATTTATGGACAATTAGGGGCAGGAGACGAATAATACGTAATACCGTCCGGAGACCTGATGAATCTCTCCAAGACAAGACGCGGGAAGTACTGGAGGATAAAGAGAACTTTGGATAAAAGAGATACTAAGCAGGTAATGAAGGGTGATTGAGACTTTGGTTAAAGGGAATGCAAAGAAAGTAATGTGGATTGTGGACAAGGCGGACACATTAAGAAAACCCACCGTTATTGGGACTTCGAGTAAAGCCCACTCTGATTTAACGCTCTCTGTGAATATCTAATTAGTTAAAAGTGACTGAAGTGACGAGAAGTAATCATGCTTGATCTGAGGAATGGGAAGATTTCTGCAAATTCCTGTATCAACAGCTCTTCACTAGCAACAGTCTCTCCCTGAAAAAAAAATCTACAAAAACGCAGCAGTAAGATAAATGGCTCAGACTCTCCTGGAAAAAAAATAGCCATGGTAGGAACCAGCTGAGAATAAATTAAAGAGATGTTCCTTACTAAGAATAATAATTTCCGGCATGTAAAGATAACCGGAGAAAAGTGGCCGAGGTATTCCTGGGAATACCGGAGAAAAGTGGTCGAGGGATTCCTGGCAAAAAAAAATATAACCGGAGTAAAGTGGCGGAGGCATTCCTGGGAAAAAAGATAACCGGAGTAAAGAGGTCGAAGTATTCTTGGGAAAAAAATTGATGAATTTTTTTCGAAAGAAAAGAAGTTAAATGCCCGCAGTAGCCGTAGTGAAAAAAAATAATTTGAACCAAAAAAAATAAATGGCGCATTGCCTGGGTCAAAAAATGGGTAACAGAAACTCCCCATTCCACCCCTTAACGTCTTTCCCGTATGTGTTTACAAGACTGGGGAAAAAAAAATACCCGAAGGAATCTTAGGAAAGAAATAACCGAGAAAGAGTAGTGAATTTTTGAGTCCGGAAAATAATGGTATTTGTTGCTCCCGCAACTCACTAATGAGAGACGATGAGGAAGGTAGTAAAAATCATCAGTGTTGGGGAAATATTTGGAGAAAGAACATGGAGGAAAAAGACTACCTGAAAATAATGAGGTCAGAGGGATGAGGCGGATTTTTGTAAAGAAGAACTTTTAGAGATGCCAGGAATGTATTGTGTTAGTTATTATTATTATTACTATTAGTATTATTGCTATTATTATTATACATTGTATTATTATTATTATATTATTGCTATTAGTATTTTTATTTCTATTATTATTATTGATATTAATATTATTATTATTATTATTGGTATATACGTACCTTGGTAACTGACAGAGATAAATGTATTTAAAAATACACGTGACTAAACACCAGGAAATATTTATTGTAAAACGTTTCGGTCCAGGATCGAAACGTTTTCTAATAAATATGTCCTAGTGTCTGCTTAGGTGTCTTTTTAAACCATTATTATTATTGTTGTTGTTGTTGTAATTACTATAATTACTGTAATTACTAGTAGCAGTAGTATTATATTGACAAGTATATGTGTAATACTTAGGAATCTTTATTGTCGAAATGTATCGCCTGCACAGCAGGCTTTCTCAGTCAACTACATGCGATAACAGTACTGGAGACAGTAGATGCGAAGAGGTAATTATGGGGTTATCAGTGGAGGATATATTTACTCTCTGCTAGCTTTTCGCTCACCCTACATTGCTTGTCGTAATGACACAGTTAACCTCAGGTGTATAGGTCACACCTGTGAGTGTAATACTGTCCGTGTTATTCTTTTCCACGATTATGATGCGTACTGCACTGCTGTTCACCCTCTAGTTTGCCTTGCTGCTGTTACCTCCTGTGTCCACATAAACTTGAGGATTCTGATGTAACACCTCTGCCTAGAGAGTCTAAGACGCTGGTAAGTGATGGTGGGGTTTCAAGGTGGAGTTGGGTTGGGGTACTGGGTAGTGGGTTTTGGGGTTTCCAGACAGGAGAGAGAAGGGTTTGGGGGATGGCTAGGGAGTGAAGATTGGGCTGTAGAAAGGTTGATAACTTGGGTGGGGTTAAGCGAGGGAATGTAGGTTGGTTTGGGAAGCTGAGGTGGAGCTGAGATGAGCCATCATCATCGTGTCTGAGCTCATTGTCTCCCGTTTGTGAGCTCATTTCTCTCCTTTTGTGTCCTCTCTTTCGTTTACGAAATTTCTCCTTTGATGTTCTCCTCTTTCGCTTTATTTAATCACATTTTCACTTTAAGTACTCATCCTTCTCTTTCTCTTCCCAGTTGAGTACTCTGTTTTACCCCTTTATGTACTCCTCGCCTCCCCTTTATGTATTCGTCTTCCTCTTCCCTTTGATATATTTCTGTCTCCATTTTTACCTAGCAATCTCGTACCTTAACTCTATCGTCTAAGTTCCAGGTCTGGAGAGAAGCGTGACAGGTCTCTCCAGTTCCTTTCTGCTTGTGTTTCCCCTTTTTCCATCCATTTTTTTCTGTGGCCTTTTTCTTTCCTGCCCTATACACTCTCTTTCTCTTTCTCCCCTTCTCTCTGTGCTTTTGAATTCTTCTCTTTCTCTCCTGATAGGTCATCCAATTTCTCTTCATACCTTTTGTTCCTCTAAACTTATTATCGTTTACTTGCGCATTCTTGGCATATTCTTTTTTTTTTTTTTTGTTTTTTTCCTACTTTGATAATTCATTTTCTGCAATCAGCATTTGTGCCTGTTATCTCTCGTTCTTCAAAGGCACTGTGTATGTACTCACCTAGTTGAGGTTGCAGGGGTCGAGTCCAAGCTCCTTTGTGTGTGTGTGTGTGTGTGTGTGTGTGTGTGCTCACCTAATTGTGGTTGCAAGGGTCGATTTATAGCTCTTGGCCCCGCTTCTTCAATGTTCGATACTAACTCACTCTTTCCCTGCTTCATGAGCTTTATCTAACCTCGTCTTGAAACTACGTATGATTCCTGCCTTCACTACGTCACTTGTCAGACTATTCCACCCCCTGACAACTCTAGGACTGAAGATGTGCTTCCTAACATCCCTTGCGTGTATGTGCGTGTGTGCAGAAAGACGAGATAGAATACAGAAAAACACGGAAGAAACTTCGACAATTCAGAGGATCAAAGCAAGTCTTCATCGCCAGGAATCAGGTCAAGCAATCAAAAGCTGAGATGCAGACACCGAGAGGGGCGGAAGCTCAAACTCCATAAAATCGGCTTGGTAATTACAACAAGATAATTATACCAAGGTAACTGCATACACGCCACATCAAAGAGAAATTATATGAGTAAAACGAGTGAAAATTTCCAAGATAAACACAAGAATCTTAATGTAACACTCAGTCAATGTTTGAGCGAATATGTATTTACCGACGTGTTCCACATGCTCCTTCAAAACAAGGAGCATGATGATACTACAAGACAAGGAGCATGATGATACTACAAGACAAGGAACATGATGATACTACAAGACAAGGAGCATGATGATAATACAAGACAAGGAGTATGATGATACTACAAGACGAGGAGCATGATGATACAAGACGAGGAGCATGATGATACTACAAGACAAGGAGCATGATGATACTACAAGACAAGGAGCATGATGATACTACAAGACAAGGAGCATGATGATACTACAAGACAAGGAGCATGATGATACTACAAGACAAGGAGCATGATGATACTACAAGACAAGGAGCATGATGATACTACAAGACAAGGAGTATGATGATACTACAAGACAAGGAGCATGATGGCACTACAAGACAAGGAGCATGATGATACTACAAGACAAGGAGCATGATGATACTACAAGACAAGGAGCATGATGACACTACAAGACAAGGAGCATGATGGCACTACAAGACAAGGAGCATGATGATACTACAAGACAAGGAGCATGATGACACTACAAGACAAGGAGCATGATGATACTACAAGACAAGGAACATGATGATACTACAAGGCAAGGAGCATGATGACACTACAAGACAAGGAGCATGATGATACTACAAGACAAGGAGCATGATGATACTACAAGACAAGGAACATGATGATACTACAAGACAAGGAGCTTGATGATACTACAAGACAAGGAGCATGATGGCACTACAAGACAAGGAGCATGATGGCACTACAAGACAAGGAGCATGATGACACTACAAGACAAGGAACATGATGACACTACAAGACAAGGAGCATGATGGCACTACAAGACAAGGAGCATGATGACACTACAAGACAAGGAACATGATGACACTACAAGACAAGGAGCATGATGGCACTACAAGACAAGGAGCATGATGACACTACAAGACAAGGAGCATGATGATACTACAAGACAAGGAGCATGATGACACTACAAGACAAGGAGCATGATGACACTACAAGACAAGGAGCATGATGACACTACAAGACAAGGAGCATGATGGCACTACAAGACAAGGAGCATGATGATACTACAAGACAAGGAGCATGATGACACTACAAGACAAGGAGCATGATGATACTACAAGACAAGGAGCATGATGATACTACAAGACAAGGAGCATGATGGCACTACAAGACAAGGAGCATGATGACACTACAAGACAAGGAGCATGATGATACTACAAGACAAGGAGCATGATGGCACTACAAGACAAGGAGCATGATGACACTACAAGACAAGGAGCATGATGGCACTACAAGACAACGAGCATGATGATACTACAAGACAACGAGCATGATGATACTACAAGACAAGGAGCATGATGATACTACAAGACAAGGAGCATGATGATACTACAAGACAAGGAGCATGATGACACTACAAGACAAGGAGCATGATGGCACTACAAGACAAGGAGCATGATGGCACTACAAGACAAGGAGCATGATGGCACTACAAGACAACGAGCATGATGATACTACAAGACAACGAGCATGATGATACTACAAGACAAGGAGCATGATGATACTACAAGACAAGGAGCATGATGATACTACAAGACAAGGAGCATGATGACACTACAAGACAAGGAGCATGATGATACTACAAGACAAGGAGCATGATGACACTACAAGACAAGGAGCATGATGGCACTACAAGACAAGGAGCATGATGGCACTACAAGACAAGGAGCATGATAATACTTGAAGGAGCATGATGATACTTGAAGGAGCATGATAATACTTGAAGGAGCATGATAATACTTGAAGGAGCATGATAATACTTGAAGGAGCATGATAATACTTGAAGGGGCATGATAATACAAGACTACAAACATGTGGAGACAGAAACACAAAAGATTAACTAATCTGCATATTTCGATCCCCTTCTGGGATCCTCTTCAGCAAAAGAGAACCCTAGAAGGGGGTCGTAATATACAGTTGAACCAACCTGGTGTGGTTTTGTCTCCAAGTGGGTTGTTATTGAGCACTGACACGTTCGTTACACTTCACTTACTCACAATTGACATTATTACAGTAAGAGAAGATACATGATAATAGCATAGAACTTAGGAAGATATTAACCAATTCTCCCAGTACTATCACTTCTATTGCAACTATCCTTACTTATACTAACATTATAACTATCACTATGAGTGCTAGAACAACTACTACTACTACTACCATTACTACAACAGTATCTTCAACTACTAATACATAGGTACTATTAATGATATTACAATTACCACCACCACTACTACTGCTATTACTATTCTACTGCCACCACTTATACTTCTACCACTACTACTACCAATTTTTTACAATTACTACTACTATTACTGCTATTTAATAAATATAAATAGTCTCGAACAGGGTTTTCAAACTATGCAACCCATTATAGAGTCGCAACCCATTATAGAGTCGCAACCCATTATAGAGTCGCAACCCATTATAGAGTCGCAACCCATTATAGAGTCGCAACCCATTATAGAGTCGCAACCCATTATAGAGTCGCAACCCATTATAGAGTCGCAACCCATTATAGAGTCGCAACCTATTACAGTGTCGCAACCCATTATAGAGTCGCAACCCATTATAGAGTCGCAACCCATTATAGAGTCGCAACCCATTATAGAGTCGCAACCTATTACAGAGTCGCAACCCATTATAGAGTCGCAACCCATTTTAGAGTCGCAAATCATTATAGAGTCGCAACCTATTACAGAGTCGAAACCCATTATAGAGTCGCAACCCATTATAGAGTCGCAACCCATTACAGAGTCGCAAACCATTATAGAGTCGCAACCCATTATAGAGTCGCAACCCATTACTGAGTCGCAACCCATTATAGAGTCGCAACCCATTATAGAGTCGCAATCCATTACAGAGTCGCAACCCATTATAGAGTCGCAACCTATTACAGAGTCGCAACCCATTATAGAGTCGCAACCCATTATAGAGTCGCAACCTATTACAGAGTCGCAGCCCATTATAGAGTCGCAACCCATTATAGAGTCGCAACCTATTACAGAGTCGCAACCCATTATAGAGTCGCAACCCATTATAGAGTCGCAACCCATTATAGAGTCGCAACCCATTACAGAGTCGCAACCCATTATATTGTCGCAACCTATTACAGAGTCGCAACCCATTAAAGAGTCGCAACCCATTATAGAGTCGCAACCCATTATAGAGTCGCAACCTATTACAGAGTCGCAACCCATTACAGAGTCGCAATCCATTACAGAGTCGCAACCCATTATAGAGTCGCAACCCATTATAGAGTCGCAACCCATTATAGAGTCGCAACCCATTACAGAGTTACGAGATGCTTTTCACTATGTCTCAAGATCAAAGTTTCCCTACCAACACAGCAGCTTCAAGGACACATCTCCCATCACAGATACCCTGGTGCTGTACATGTGTCTCACCCATCACAGATACCCTGGTGCTGTACATGTGTCTCACCCATCACAGATACCCTGGTGCTGTACATGTGTCTCACCCATCACAGATACCCTGGTGCTGTACATGTGTCTCACCCATCACAGATACCCTGGTGCTGTACATGTGTCTCACCCATCACAGATACCCTGGTGCTGTACATGTGTCTCATCCATCACAGATACCCTGGTGCTGTACATGTGTCTCATCCATCACAGATACCCTGGTGCTGTACATGTGTCTCATCCATCACAGATACCCTGGTGCTGTACATGTGTCTCACCCATCACAGATACCCTTGTGCTGTACATGTGTCTCACCCATCACAGATACCCTGGTTCTGTACATGTGTCTCACCCATCACAGATACCCTGGTGCTGTACATGTGTCTCACCCATCACAGATACCCTGGTGCTGTACATGTGTCTCACCCATCACAGATACCCTGGTGCTGTACATGTGTCTCATCCATCACAGATACTCTGGTGCTGTACATGTGTCTCACCCATCACAGATACCCTGGTGCTGTACATGTGTCTCATCCATCACAGATACCCTGGTGCTGTACATGTGTCTCACCCATCACAGATACCCTGGTGCTGTACATGTGTCTCATCCATCACAGATACCCTGGTGTTGTACATGTGTCTCACCCATCACAGATACCCTGGTGCTGTACATGTGTCTCATCCATCACAGATACCCTGGTGCTGTACATGTGTCTCATCCATCACAGATACCCTGGTGTTGTACATGTGTCTCACCCATCACAGATACCCTGGTGCTGTACATGTGTCTCACCCATCACAGATACCCTGGTGCTGTACATGTGTCTCACCCATCACAGATACCCTGGTGCTGTACATGTGTCTCATCCATCACAGATACCCTGGTGGTGTACATGTGTCTCACCCATCACAGATACCCTGGTGTTGTACATGTGTCTCACCCATCACAGATACCCTGGTGCTGTACATGTGTCTCATCCATCACAGATACCCTGGTGCTGTACATGTGTCTCATCCATCACAGATACCCTGGTGTTGTACATGTGTCTCACCCATCACAGATACCCTGGTGCTGTACATGTGTCTCACCCATAACAGATACCCTGGTGCTGTACATGTGTCTCATCCATCACAGATACCCTGGTGCTGTACATGTGTCTCACCCATCACAGATACCCTGGTGTTGTACATGTGTCTCACCCATCACAGATACCCTGGTGCTGTACATGTGTCTCACCCATCACAGATACCCTGGTGCTGTACATGTGTCTCATCCATCACAGATACCCTGGTGCTGTACATGTGTCTCACCCATCACAGATACCCTGGTGCTGTACATGTGTCTCATCCATCACAGATACCCTGGTGCTGTACATGTGTCTCACCCCATCACAGATACCCTGGTGCTGTACATGTGTCTCATCCATCACAGATACCCTGGTGCTGTACATGTGTCTCACCCATCACAGATACCCTGGTGCTGTACATGTGTCTCACCCATCACAGATACCCTGGTGTTGTACATGTGTCTCACCCATCACAGATACCCTGGTGCTGTACATGTGTCTCACCCATCACAGATACCCTGGTGCTGTACATGTGTCTCACCCATCACAGATACCCTGGTGTTGTACATGTGTCTCACCCATCACAGATACCCTGGTGTTGTACATGTGTCTCACCCATCACAGATACCCTGGTGCTGTACATGTGTCTCACCCATCACGGATACCCTGGTGCTGTACATGTGTCTCACCCATCACAGATACCCTGGTGCTGTACATGTGCCTCACCCATCACATATACCCTGGTGCTGTACATGTGTCTCACCCATCACGGATACCCTGGTGCTGTACATGTGTCTCACCCATCACAGATACCCTGGTGCTGTACATGTGCCTCACCCATCACATATACCCTGGTGCTGTACATGTGTCTCACCCATCACGGATACCCTGGTGCTGTACATGTGTCTCACCCATCACAGATACCCTGGTGCTGTACATGTGCCTCACCCATCACATATACCCTGGTGCTGTACATGTGCCTCACCCATCACAGATACCCTGGTGCTGTACATGTGTCTCACCCATCACAGATACCCTGGTGCTGTACATGTGTCTCATCCATCACAGATACCCTGGTGCTGTACATGTGTCTCACCCATCACAGATACCCTGGTGCTGTACATGTGTCTCACCCATCACAGATACCCTGGTGCTGTACATGTGTCTCGCCCATCACAGATACCCTGGTGCTGTACATGTGTCTCATCCATCACAGATACCCTGGTGCTGTACATGTGTCTCATCCATCTCAGATACCCTGGTGCTGTACATGTCTCACCCATCACAGATACCCTGGTGCTGTACATGTGTCTCACCCATCACAGATACCCTGGTGCTGTACATGTGTCTCACCCATCACAGATACCCTGGTGCTGTACATGTGTCTCATCCATCACAGATACCCTGGTGCTGTACATGTGTCTCACCCATCACAGATACCCTGGTGCTGTACATGTGTCTCACCCATCACAGATACCCTGGTGCTGTACATGTGTCTCATCCATCACAGATACCCTGGTGCTGTACATGTGTCTCACCCATCACAGATACCCTGGTGCTGTACATGTGTCTCACCCATCACAGATACCCTGGTGCTGTACATGTGTCTCACCCATCACAGATACCCTGGTGCTGTACATGTGTCTCACCCATCACAGATACCCTGGTGCTGTACATGTGTCTCACCCATCACAGATACCCTGGTGTTGTACATGTGTCTCACCCATCACAGATACCCTGGTGTTGTACATGTGTCTCACCCATCACAGATACCCTGGTGCTGTACGTGTGTCTCACCCATCACAGATACCCTGGTGCTGTACATGTGTCTCACCCATCACAGATACCCTGGTGCTGTACATGTGTCTCACCCATCACAGATACCCTGGTGCTGTACATGTGTCTCACCCATCACAGATACCCTGGTGCTGTACATGTGTCTCACCCCATCACAGATACCCTGGTGCTGTACATGTGTCTCACCCATCACAGATACCCTGGTGCTGTACATGTGTCTCATCCATCACAGATACCCTGGTGTTGTACATGTGTCTCACCCATCACAGATACCCTGGTGTTGTACATGTGTCTCACCCCTCACAGATACCCTGGTGCTGTACGTGTGTCTCACCCATCACAGATACCCTGGTGCTGTACATGTGTTTCACCCATCACAGATACCCTGGTGCTGTACATGTGTCTCACCCATCACAGATACCCTGGTGCTGTACATGTGTCTCACCCATCACAGATACCCTGGTGCTGTACATGTATCTCATCCATCAGAGACGGTGATTCACTTTTCTTGTTTCGTAATGGCGGTCTGGATGAAGGTACTGATATACGGACCAAATGTTTTATTTTTTACGGCTAATAAACTTGATTTGAAACTACAAGGAAAAGAAGATGGTTTGTTCAGGTGTTGGAAGAAAATTCTGAGGTGTTTTGTCCTTGTTCACTTCACCCTCTTCCCTTTCTACACATATTCTCTCCATATTTTCTTTCGTTCCTTCTCTCGCTTTCCCCCCTCCCCCTTTTTTCAGAGTCTTTTTCCTTCGTCTTTCCCTCCCATCCTGCCTCCACACACACACACACACACACACACACACACACACACACACACACACACACACACACACACACACACACACACACACACACACGTCCTCCCCCACACACACACACCCTCCACCCACACACACACACACACGCCCTTCCCCCCACACACACACACTCTCCACCCACACACACACACACACACACACACACACACACACACACACACACACACACACACGCCCTCCCCCACACACACCCACACCCTCCACCCACACACACACCCACACACACAACAAAGCCTTCTCCCTCTGCCACACAGCTCTTCAAACAACAATCCCGACAATCCCACGAGGCGTGAATTGAATATCCTGTGGTGGTGATGGTATCTATTTAGGGGATCCTACTGTCTAGCCGTGTCCTAGTTATTAGAGGGGTTCTCCATGAGGAAAATCTTCTACGTAGGCAACTCTAGGTACGAAAGTATGTGCGTAGGCATTTACAAAGGTAAATAGGAATGTAAGTCAATAGGGGTTTTTAAATTCGTACGTGAGAAGGCATTTAAATATATTAGTAAGTAGGTAGGTTAGTAGGTATTTAAGTAGGTAAATAGATAGGGTAGTTGGTAAGCAGGTAGGTCAGGAGCTATTTAAATACGTTTACCAGTAAGTAGGCAGGTCAGTAGGCATGCATTTAAATAAACTGAAAAGTAGGCGAGCAGGTAAATCAGTAGCCATTTAAATACGAATACTAGCAAGTAGGTACGTCAGTGGGCATTTAAACAGATGGATAAGTATGTAAACAGACTCGTGAGTTTATTTATACTTTTAAAGGCCTGCCAGAACATTTTACTGGCTCTGCCGAAAAGTTTAAACTTTTCAGCTATCAACATTTCGCTCAACACTGAGCAAAACGTTATCTGCAAATTCTCTGTTTACTTGTGAATATGATGGTATACAATACCGACAAGTTGATAAGACACATGTGCAACGACTCAGTATCTTTACTCCGAAACGTTTCGCCTACACAGAAGGCGTCTTCAGTCGAGTACACAGGAGGCAGCAGAAGCAGTGGAGATTTGAAGACGATGTAATCAGTCCATCACCCTTGTAGGCGTAGTTTTGAGGTGCTCAGTCCCTCAGCTTCCTTCTCTGTATTCGACTGAAGAAGCCTACTGTGTAGGTGTAACGTTAAGGAATAAATATATCTAACTGTTACAGACGCATCTTATCGACTACCAGCATTGTGTGCACCAGTATCCATTCAGTGGGGGGTTGGTGCCTCGAGACTGGTGAAGGGCTCTAGATGCAATGATCGAGTAAGTCTTCCCATTCCTCGGATCAAAGCTGATAACATCCTCCCCATGACCTCTCAGCGCCTTCCTCCCCCAAGAACGCATCTAACTCCCACAAACCACGGAACGGGTAGGGGTTTGAATCCCGTGGAAAATGAATCCTGAAATGCAGTGGCCTGTGAGTTTCAGGATTCATTTGCCATGGGATCAATTATAATACAATTATAATAATGGGGAAGCGCTAAACCCGTAGGATTATACAGCACATGTGGAAGGGGGGGGATGGAAGGTATTCAGGCTTAATTCAGGGAACCGAATCACAGATCCAATTCCCTAGATCAAGAGCCCCTTACCAGCGTCAGGGAACCTCCCTTGAGGGGCCCATGGTTTCAAGTTCCACCCGTACCGTGATTAGTGGCCTGGTGGCTAAAGCTCCCGCTTCACACACGGAGGTCCCGGGTTCGATTCCCGGCGGGTGGAAACATTTCGACACGTTTCCTTACACCTGTTGTCCTGTTCACCTAGCAGCAAATAGGTACCTGGGTGTTAGTCGACTGGTGTGGG
Organism: Cherax quadricarinatus; assembly: GCF_038502225.1. NCBI lineage: Eukaryota > Metazoa > Arthropoda > Malacostraca > Decapoda > Parastacidae > Cherax > Cherax quadricarinatus. Next base: position 13,104,604 of record NC_091374.1, read on the forward strand.
TCGCATCCTGGGGGACAAGATTAAGGACCCCAATGGAAATAAGTTAAACAGTCCTCGATGACGCACTGACTTTCTTGGGTTATCCTGGGTGGCTAACCCTCCGGGGATTAAAAATCCGAACGAAATCTTATCTTATCTAGTTCCTGGCCGCACGAAGTCCAGCGTACGAACCACAGCCCGGCTGGTCGGGTACCGAATTTAGCTATGTGTCCGGCTCCCTCTTGAAGGAAGCCAGGGGGTCTATCCGTACTTCGATGATCACTGGTAACCAAAAAGTCACTTGAAGTATAAATAAAACTGGTATGTTTTTGAAATCCATTCGTCCCTCGATTCTAATTCTGTCACTCTGATAGAGGATGGAAAACACCTTTAAAAGGAAAACAGGACAGTTCCCATACTTCGCTGTACTGATGAAGATCTCGAAATACGGTCAGATTTTTTCCTAGCCAGATGTTCCGCTGGTCTGTCTGTCCAAACAGTGCAATTTATGTTTCAAATAGAGCAATTTTTCCCCAAAAAAAATGGAATTTGTGTTCCAAATATTGCAATCGGTGTTCCAAACAAGGCAGTTTGTGTTCAAAACAGTGCAATGTTTGTTCCAAACAGTGCAGTTGGTATTCCAAACGGTGAAGTGTTCCACTGTGTGCCAGTGCAATTTGTGTTCAAAACTGTGCAATTTGCGTTTCAACTGACTAGAAAACTGGCCGTAATCAGTGTCTTTCAGAAACTTTTTGTGACTTCGTCTCTGTGTGTTTGCCATCTTCAAGCGAATTATCGTGTGCGGAACTCCGCCATTCACACCAGATCTTTGAGAACTCGTCTTGGAGATAATGTCTCTTCAAGAAGGCAGAGTTTCTTGCATGTTTCTCGGTGTCTCTCAAGACCTTGTGATTACGTCCTGGTCTGTGTGGTAAATGGTTTAAGAAAAACCGACAAGTTGAAGATTTGAGACAATTATGCAACATATGGGAATCTTTATTGTCCAATCTTTGGACGAAGATCTACTTCGACTAGTGGATGGTACCACTATGACCCCGCCTCCTCCTGCTTCGCCTCCCATGACTACAGTATATAAGCCAAGTCTACGGCCCTATGCTGTATATTCTACGAGATTGATGGACTGAGCACATCGACTCCATTCTGAAGGACTGATTACCTCAAACTCCTCCTCTCCTTACACCTTTCTGCTTTGTACTGGACTGATGAAGCCACTGTGTGGCGAAACGCTTCCTCAATAAAGATTCCCATATGTTGCATAAGTGTCTCAATCTTCAACGTCCTGGTCAACCTCTCTCATCACACTTCCAAGAATGATTAACAATTCGCAAACGGGTGTAATTTTGAATATTTCCTCTCAGTACACAACAGGATTCGAAAATTATCGACGGTAAAATGTGGCACTTCTGAAAGTCAGAAACTAATACACATTGAAATTCATACTAATAAAAATATATTTTAGGATGTTAACCCCCAATTTCGCCACTCAGCCACATCCTAGGATCTGGCTGAGTGGCGAAAGTGCTGTGTACTGTGTATTTTGATACAGAGTGTGCAGATTCGAATCCTGCTGTGGACTGGGAGATAATGTTTGTTAAAAACATCTGAGTATATAATGCTTCTGTTTTCTTCTCGTATGGTAACAACTTTTGCATATAAGAGAATCAATAAGTAAGGCTCTTCTGTATAGGAATACATTAATTATAATAATTTTGAATTAAACTGGCAAGTCAGGATGAAGCCCTCAGAATTATTCTTGGCTGTTCTAAATGTACCAAGTTTCTTAATACCAGGAAGGATCTTGGTGCTTATTGTCTCAGTGATAGAATTATTGAGATTAACACTGTACTTGCTATTAAAATGTTAAAAATTCTTAATACCAGGAAGGATCTTGGTGCTTATTGTCTCAGTGATAGCATTATTGAGATTAACACTGTACTTGCTATTAAAATGTTAAAAATTCTTAATACCAGGAAGGATCTTGGTGCTTATTGTCTCAGTGATAGCATTATTGAGATTAACACTGTACTTGCTATTAAAATGTTAAAAATTGAACCAGACACTGTCACTATCAATCTTACTAAATGTCTAGAAGTGAATACACGTAGATCTAAATGGGTCGTAAAAACATACAATTCCTTACGTTTTATAACTTGCACGAACAAGACAACAAGAACAAGTCCCTCCCAAGATCATTGCTAGTATTTCCTTCCTTATATCACTTGAATATTTTCTCTCAGTACACAACAGGATTCGAAAATTATCGACGGTAAAATGTGGCACTTCTGAAAGTCAGAAACTAATACACATTGAAATTCATACTAATAAAAATATATTTTAGGATGTTAACCCCCAATTTCGCCACTCAGCCACATCCTAGGATCTGGCTGAATGGCGAAAGTGCTGTGTACTGTGTATTTTGATACAGAGTGTGCAGATTCGAATCCTGCTGTGGACTGGGAGATAATGTTTGTTAAAAACATCTGAGTATATAATGCTTCTGTTTTCTTCTCGCCTAACTATTAGTAGTAATTTATCACAAGTTATATTCACTGATGGATCTAAACAAGAGTCTACTGGCAGGGCTGTATCTGCTCTTGTTGCCACCTCCCTAGTTAAGAACGATAACAACTTTGTTGCTATCGCAACAACTACGGTGCTCTTCACACTAACTCCAAGGCTGAGGGGTTGATTATACCTGGAGTATACCTGGAGAGGGTTTCGGGGGTCAACGCCCCCCGCAGCCCGGTCTGTGATCAGGCCTCATTTCATCACTCAACCACATCCTGGGATCTGACTGAGTGGTGAAAGTGCTGTGTACTGTGTATTTTGATACAGAGTGTTACCTCATCTTTTGTATATAGCTCAACTGTCTTCCAATTATATCCTTGAATATGATTTGATAAAGCTAATGGTTGGCGAAGCGTCTACAATAAAGATACCCAGACGATGCACATTAGTCTGATTTTCATCTTGTCCGAATTGTATATCACAGTGCCTGCACTCTGAAGGAGGGGCGTTAATGTTGCAGTTTAAAAACTGTAGTGTAAAGCACCCTTCTGGCAAGACAGTGATGGAGTGAATGATGGTGAAAGTTTGTCTTTTTCGGGCCACCCTGCCTTGGTGGGAATCGGCCAGTGTGTTAATAAAAAAATATATATATATACGAGAAGATGTTGTTCCTCAACGCGTCTGTTTGTGGAGGAAACGACGTATGATCGACTCTTGTGAAGAGAAACTTTGCTCTTCTTCAATTTCTTCTCCAAACTAACGTTTAAGATCTTTCTTTGACGATACCTTTGAAGTTCTCGTACCTGATGAACCCGTAATGGAATACTTGACAATATCCTCATCGCCCTATTGAAGTCTCCCATCTCAGGCTGGCAAATTTCACTACCTTGTCTGAGCACCATCCTGTGTGATGGAATATGACGGGGAAAACATGAGTTAGCTCTTGTTCCCCCTGTGTAATTATCATATTAAAGAGGGTAGCAGTACCCTGATGTTATATCTAATTATGGAAAACATCAGCAAAAATTATCGTCTCTCTACCATCTCTTCCTCCTTTCCGGTTTGGTGAACGACCTCAGGTGAACGACCCCGGGTGAACGACCCCGGGTGAACGACCCCGGGTGAACGACCTCGAGTAACAGATATTATTGGCCTTAAATATCCCGTGTCGTGCTTCCTTAGATATCTCCTGTCGTGTTCCCTAAGACTCTTCCTTATAGTGTTCTCCAGAAGACGAGACAAACAGCGGGCCGTCGTCTCCTCCTCCCTTCGTAACCGGGTTTGATATAAGTAACTTACACTCAAACTCAATTCTATTAAAACACTTTGATGTAATACATTAGAGCAGACTGCTCTTAGCACGTAAGCAAGTAAACAAGCACGTGAGTTTTAACTCAGGTTCGAAATACAATCTTAGATGTAAAATATGTGAAGAACCAAGCCAAATACTGACTTATTTTCATTATTATAATTATTAACAATAAGCAAATATAAAACTAATAAATTATTTACACGTCTTAAATAAGGTACTAAGAGAAATTATGTATGTTACATAATTACGTTTCCTTTATTTTTATCACTATTAATACCTAAGGTAACTGACATAATATGGTTGAGTACCGGCGATCGACAGCATGCCTAACCCTTCTAGGGTAGGGTAGGTGCCTGAGACCGAGCCTTTAGCTCATAAGACTGTCATTCCCATTAGCCCCCTTGGGGCGGGGATGGCAGACCAGAGAGGCCTAGCTTGTGGCTAGGCCTGGGGACAGTTGGTCCCAAAGATGAGGAGGTACTTGTGCCTCCTCCCATGGGAGACTTAGGTCTCAGACACTCCCTAAAGAGGGAGCCAAGGCCGGGCCACTACTTGGAAAAGGCCCGGGCCGGGAGAATACCGGATAATCTTTAATAATAATAATAATACTAATAATAATAATAATAATAATAATAATAATAATAATAATAATAATAATAATAATAATAATAAATGAGTACCAGCGAATAAAAAAAAATAAGTCCCGCGTTAGGAATCACTTGTCTTGTTTCCTGACAAACCTTACCTAACCTAACACAATAAATTATTTTAATCATAAACATAGTTTTTATAGTTTTTAAAGGGGTGGACAGGGTAAGCCAACGGAAGGTCTTGGTCAGATAACCAGAAGCACACACTGTTACCCTTTCATTCTAAACAGAATATAGTATATGGGTCGTCGTAGGTTTGAGACCCGTGTCGGGACCTTGTCCTTGTGAATATTAAACTAATGCACACTGAAATAACACCTTATCTAAATAATTAAGAGCCGTGACAGGAGGCACTTGTCCTGAAGACTGAAAAACAGGTCGTCGAAAGACTGAGACCCGTGTCGTAACTCTGTCCTAACCAACATTATAACAACAACAATCAACACTAAAAAATAAGTCGTCGAAAGATTGAGACTCATCTCAGAACTCTGTTCTGACCAACAACATAACAATAAACAAAGGTCATTTATAAATCAACTCGCCGGGAAACACTTCTCCTGTTTCCTGACGAACACAGCAACATGAAGGTCCTTGATGCCTCCGAGGGACACTTGATGCCAGGAAATGAACCTTGACTTACCCTTCCTTGAGACGAACCTGTTTACCTCCCTTCCCCACAAGCTCCCTTCCCATGAAAGCAGTATTGAAATGCAGTAAGCCTTTGTAATGCCCTCCCACTGTCACTTCAGTTGTAAGCCTGAGACTGCTAATTAACTATTAAGAAGTGGTAATTGGTCATCAACTGCCGGTCGTCCCTCTTACCTACAGGTATAATATTTTTTCACTCTTGTCAATGGGTAGGAAACCCGAGGTGGTCACAGTGAGAGATTGAAACGGAGAGTGATTCATTTAGTCTCTTCCAGAGACAATACAGATATAGTTACAGCTGGGGGAGATAGATGATATTAGCCAGGAGTGCTCTGTTATTTTACAGAAAAGTGCTATGTTATTTTAGTCAGGAGAGCTACGTTGTCTTAGCAAGGAGTGCTATGTTATTTTAGTCAGGAGAGCTACGTTGTCTTAGCAAGGAGTGCTATGTTATTTTAGTCAGGAGAGCTACGTTGTCTTAGCATGGAGTGCTATGTTTTAGTCAGGAGAGCTACGTTGTCCTAGCAATGTTATTTTAGCTATGTTATTTTAGTCAGGAGTGCTGCACTGTCGTAGTGAGGAGCACTAAAGTTTTCTAAGAAAGGCGTGCTTCGATATCTTAGGGAGGAGTGCCATGTTATCTAAGCAAGGAGCTTCATACTAGCAAAGTCTGCTATGTTATCTTATAGAGCATGTTATCTTAGCTAGGAATAGTTTGCTTTAGTCAGGAACGTCATGTAATCTTTACATGGAATTTAATATCGTCTCCGCTATCGTTATCTTAACATGGAAAGTCATGTTATCTTAGCCACGTTATCCTTGCCTTCATATGTTCAACCATCAACAGGAGAGAAGATGTTATGCTGACCCAAATCCTCGTCCCAGTCTTTCTCATTATCCTCCTGCCTTTTGTTTGCATCCTTATGCCTCTTAAAACAGCCTTCGGTTAACCCAGCAAGAGTCCTTCCTTGAAAAATTACTGACATCTGTTGAGCAAGAAACGCAACGCTGTGTAAGTGTGTAGGTGTGTAGGTGTGTAGGTGTGTGTGTGTGTGTGTGTGTGTGTGTGTGTGTGTGTGTGTGTGTGTGTGTGTGTGTGTGTGTGTGTGTAACACAACTCCCAGTGGCAAACACCTGAGTGTTAGGTGTTGTGGGACGCATCCTGCGACAGGTGTTTATCAAACACCTGTCTATATCAGCCTCTACCCAAGGTAAAACCTTTCCCCAATACAAGCCCCACGCGCTTTTTTATTCAGCTCAGCCAAGCTTGGGAAACTTCGTTAAACTGGACCTCTCTCGCTACCGACAACTTCATTTGAGAATATTCGCTGTTTAATTGGCAATTTTTCAATTTACTGTTTTACACTGGGGATTTAATCAGTAACTTCTATTTTTTCCTCCCCGAGCTCCGGTGCCTCACTCATCTTACTTAAAAACAGAGTCTAGTTCCCATATATATATATATATATATATATATATATATATATATATATATATATATATATATATATATATATATATATATATATATATATATGTTTGAGTATATTTCGCCTGCTCTTGCGAATTCCTTGCATTGTTAATATCTCTAGGAAGGCTGATGCATGCAGGGGATGAGATGAAAAGCTGTAAGCCTTCTCCCTGAAAGCTGGCTGCCTTGGATCAAACGTGTAGCGCTAGCTACACGCCAAGGTATTGTTCAGTGTGGGTAGATTGGTAAAGCACTGCGTACCTTGTCCCAAGGTTCGTAGGTTCGAGTCTCCTTCAGCCAGAGATCAGTGTTTATATTATATATATATATATATATATATATATATATATATATATATATATATATATATATATATCTTAAGCCGGTAGGAGAATTGGGCCTGCCTCGCATAGGCCAATAGGCCTGCTGCAGTGGTCCTTCTTCTTCGTCTTCTTCTTCAGTGTCCCAGGATGCGACCCACACCAGTCGACTAACATCCACCTAACTACAATCAGGTATTCTTTAAATCTGTAACTGCAACTGAATATTCTTTGTATCTGATACCACTGTTCATTTAGGGATAAATAGCCGAATGTAGTAGGTAGCATCCTGGGTGGATGGTAGTATACTGCTGGGCTTGTCAGTGAACTGAGGTATACTTGGAGTATACCTGGAGAGGGTTTCGGGGATCAACACCGCCACGGCCCGGTCCATGACCAGGCCTCGCGGTGAATCAGGGTCTGGTGAACCAGGCTGTTACTGCTGGCCGCACGTAAACCGACGTACAAACCCGGCTAGTCAGGTACTTACTTTAGGTGCCTGGTAGGAGGCAGGACAACAGACGGTAAATTTCACCTGTGCAGATAAAAATAACAACACATACACACACACCTGTTACACGTGTTACGACACACACCTGTGTTACGACACACACCTGTGTTACGACACACACCTGTGTTCAGTCCATCAATCTTGTAGATTGATGAACTGAACACAGGTGTGTCGTAACACATCGACTCTAGGCTGAGGGACTGATTACCTCAAACTCCTCCTCTCCTTACGCCTTTCTATTTTGTATTGGACTGATGAAGCCACTGTGTGGCGAAACGTTTCCTGAATAAAGATTCCCATACGTTGCATAAATGTCTCAATCTTCAACTTGTCGGTTTTTCAAACCATTCATCACACACACATGTGTTACTACACAGGTAACATTTCGATATTTTTTTACCAGGAGCAAAAGCAAAGCCGTATAAAAAAGAGTAATCGAGCCACCATTTTTTTCAGCTGTGTATAAAAGAAATAAAACACCGGACATTTCACTGTGTCAAAACTACTGTTATTTTGACCGTACCTTCACAGGCAGAAATATTTACAAATATTTCTGCCTAGTAGGCAGCTAGCTGGTTGTATTTAAGTAACGTTAAGCCAATCCAATCACACCTAGCTAGGTGTGATTGGATTGGCTCAGGTTGAATCAGGATTGGTTAGGTGAGGTTACATTACGTCAGGTGTGATTACATTAAGTTGGGTGAGGCTACACTAAATTAGGTGAGGTTACACTAAGTTAGGTGAGGTTACACTAAATTAGGTGAGGCTACATTAAGTCAGGTGATATTGCATTAAGTTGGGTGAGATTACACTAAGTTAGGTGAGGTTACACTAAATTAAGTGAGGTTACACTAAGTTAGGTGAGGTTACATAAAGTCAGGCGATATTACATTAAGTTAGGTGAGGTTACACTAAGTTAGGTGAGGTTACATTAAGTTAGGCGAGGTTACATTAAGTTAGGTGAGGTTACACTAAGTTAGGTTAGGTTAGGTGAGATTACATTAGTTAGGTGAGGTTACATTAAGTCAGGTGAGAATACATTAAGTTAGGTAAGTTTACATTAAGTTAGGTTTGATTAGATTTAAGTCTTTTATTCACTTATTTCTAACCTTTAAAGAGTTTACTGTCAACTCGTATACTGTCTACATAAAAAAAAGAAATGTATATTGTTTGCTAAAATACTGAAGGAATATACACAATAACATTTGAATTAAGGAATGTACACACGTCAGCGCGTGGCACAACACAAATATACATACATATATATACACACATAAGGTGTGTGTACGTTAAAGTACACAAATATGTACACGGTTATGTAGTGAAGGGGTGAAGGCCATCAGGCAGCCTGCAGCCTGTAGTCTGCAGCCTGCAGCCAGGCAGTACGGCCTGTTAGCATTACTCAGTAAACAGAGACATTGATGTGATAGATGACAAGAAATAAAAACAATGTTTGAAGAATTGAAATCGCCAGAGCGAGTGTAGACAAGCAACCTGGTGTTTGTTTACTGCCAGGTAAACAGTGACGGGTGTTGGCAGACACGCCGATTTATTTATTTCGGCCTGGGAATCTAACCCACGTACTTTCGAATGTCAGCCGAACACACTAACGAACGGGACCGAAACCATCCTTAGTGGTCCACTCAGCTTAAATAATATACTTTTTTGTATTACGTAAAATACGGTACGTAATACAAAATACTCATTAGACACAAGTGATATCTCATGCATTGAAAGTATAGTTGATTCTAATCTCTTCTCTGATATTTCAACAATCTCTCTTCCTTGATAATGTGTTTGATGTATCACGAAACCTACTGGGATTTATTCTTCACTGTGGCTAAATTAAATATTTCACCACATGCGGAACAAGCCACATAGGGATGGAAATTTTTAGCTCAAGATCTTTCGCATTTTCTATGAGTTGTCAGGAGCTATGCAATGTTGCAACACAAGCAACAGAAAGTAGGTGGGAAATTCTCTCCGAGACAAATCAGGAGAGTTATAGTTCAACAATTTACAACTAACTCACACATTAGTAAAATAAATTAAACCACATTTCGGTCAATCCTGGGCCCCTCTTCTGCCTATCTTTTGACTAGTATTAAGTGAAATCAAAAACAATGTAGTTGGAACGATATTGTAGTTCCATTCACGACCAACACGTGAATTAGTAAAGGAAACCAGAAGACTCTTCGATACATTCTAGACCATTATCAGGTTGTGATCATTTTTTTTAAACGACAGGTTGAAGAATGAGACATTTGTGTAACTTTTGGGAATCTGTATTGAGGAAATGTTTCACCACTGGGTGGCTTCATTAGTCCCATACAAAGAACGGCGGAAAGAGAGGAGTAGTTTGAGGTAATCAGTCCCTCGGGATGCAGTCGATGTGTTTAGTCCCATCAGTCTTGAAGAAGGTACAGCGTATCCTTGGAAAAGTGACTTATATACTGGAGTCAGGTGAATGGAAGCAGGAGGAGGCGGAGTCACAATGGAACAATCCACTAGCGTAAGTAGGTCTTTGTCCACAGATTGGACAAGCATTAAAGACTTTCTCGTATCAAGATCCCGTGATGTTGCAGTGTCTTACAGATGCACCGAAAATTCGTCTAATTTACATTATTAATTTACGGGTTAGTGGCTACGGGAACTACATTCCCGTTAGACCAGTAAGGGCACCACGAGTCTCCTCATTACACTGGACAATAATCAAAAGATAGGCAGAATATAGCCAGTAAAGATACAAGAAATTGGGGAAGGGTCAATAGACGTCTAGCTGGAGAGAAAGAAGGAAGAAAATCAATAGAACGGGGAGGGGAAGATAAGGAAAGATATGAGAGAGGAAAAAGAAAAATACTTGACCCCCTGCCTGGCCAAAATCGTATTTACGAAACAACCAATCAGACGAGAAGTGACTTGAGCACATTTAGGATTTACGAAGTCATGGGTTCGTGAAGCATACAACAGTCACTACAGAATGAGATACCTGAAGACATACAACAAGACAAATGGTAGAAATACAGAAACTGAAGTTAGGTAGATGAAAGACGTAGATGTTAAAGATTGAGTCAAACCAGAAAGTGGATACCAAAAACGTCCAGATATAAACGTAAATCTTAAGCGAGGTTATTAATGATATGTGCGATAACATATGGCTCTAAAATAACTTAAAGTCACAATACCGTGACTGGTACAATACACAAATAACCCGCACATAGGAGAGAAGAACTTACGACGACGTTTCTGTCCGACTTGGACCATATACAGAGTCACACTGGTTCTAGGTTCTAATTCTCTAAGCCTAAGGAAGCTCGTGCGCAGAAACGTAGAGGTAAATACAAGACAACAAAAAAAAACGCGAAACGGTTTATAAGTGCAATGTTTTGCTTAAGGAGAATTTGATAAAGTTGATGACGTTCTCTGGGCGAAACGATCCTACAATAAAGATTAACGATATTTCGTGTCTCTCTCACCCACATCCCCCCATCCACCCCCCCCCCCCGTCCTCACTTCCAAGACATGTAGAAACAGAAATAATTGGACGAAATCCTGGAATTATTACGAAAGAGGAGAGCGTGGGAGAACATGGGTGAGCGTGGGAGAGAACGAACAGCTTAAAGAACATATTTCTTGTAACAAAGTTGGTAGAATTACCGACAATATGTAAAGTAAAAGGACACAAGTGCAACTACTGTGACATTTATTGTGGCAACGTTTCGCTCTCCAGGAGCTTTATCAAGCCATTACAAACAATACATGGACACAGAGGGTATATAAAGGCTCACTAATATTGCACCTCACTCAGAGCCTTTATATACCCTCTGTGTCCATGTATTGTTTGTAATGGCTTGATAAAGCTCCTGGAGAGCGAAACGTTGCCACAATAAATGTCACATTATTAAACATATTTCTTGCACGAGACAACCAATAAATACACCAACAAATCAAAACATCATTTTAATTGCCGTGGAAATACATCGGCTTTCACAGGACCAACGTTTCGCCCTGTTTAGAGGCTTAAGTACGACTCGATGAAAGCTCTACACAGAGCAAAATTTTATTACCATGAAAGCTTTTTCTCCGAAAGCTTTAAATTTTCGTCCAGCATTGTCGGCAGGGCACCATTTGGATCAGCTTAAATATTATTATTTTTTTTTATTGAGAGAGCCAAGGACGAGGTACCAGGATGAAAAAATATGACATCAAAGAGAATTCGGTATTTCTGAAGTGAGATAATCCCGTGGAAGCCTGAGTGATGGGGGAAGTAAGAGAAACTCTAGCAGCTGAGACACACACACACACACACACACACACACACATTTCACTATTTCTTCAGTCATAGAGTTGTAAGGCAGTGGAATAGCCTAGAAAATGACGTAGTGGAGGCAGGAACCATACACAGTTTTAAGACGAGGTTTGATAAAGCTCATGGAGCGGGGAGAGAGAGGGCCTAGTAGCAACCGGTGAAGAGGCGGGGCCAGGAGCTAGGACTCGACCCCTGCAACCACAAATAGGTGAGTACAAATAGGTGAGTACACACACAGAGCACCACACATACATAGTCAAGCGCGTCAAGAAATTAGAGAAAGTGCAAAAGTTTGCAACAAGACTACTCCCGAAGTGACTAAGGGAAGTCAACCTGATGACACTGGAGGACAGGAGGGATAGGTTGGACATGATAACGACGTATAAAATACTGAGAGTAATTGATAAGAATCAATTACAATAGCGACATGCAAAATAAATTACGATAATGACATAGAAAATACGTTACAACAGTGCCATCCAGAAGCGGGATATTTTTCAGAGAATATGAACCTCACTCGTCAGTCCACTGGCACTAACAAAGCAAAATTCTGGAGTATTAAAAAGATTCATGATCAGCCAGTGTGAGCGACCCACCAAAAAAACCAACACTCCTCACGTTTCCAGTCTAACCTGAGACTGTCAGAGGAAGCCATGGCTCTTGAGAGTGCCATTATAGAGGCACTCTCTCACGTGCTAGCACACTTTGCTGCCAAATAATTGGCCGGCATTATTTAACATGTATTACAACCCAGGCTTCCAAATGGCCTGTTACCCCGGGTGTAATGGGAGCAAATAAACACAGTAGAAAAAGTTTAGACTTATATTATCCTTCACCAGTTTAGAACAGCAATATGTACACTATGTACAGTGATAAGTATAGTGCACTCCACGGTAAGCAAAGCAGAAATAGAAGCCACAAGATAGCAGACCGTGCTTCAACCAGCTCTAGAATGGGAATGACAAGGGCAGACAGGAGAGTGGTACCCACATAACCTCTGCGATTGCCAAAACCATCTTCTTATTGGCTAGAACCTGGTCACTAGTTGAACGACGGGGCTCCATCATCAACTCTTAGCAACCTGGTTCGCTGGTTGGGGGAGATAGCCTGTAAATGAGGGTGTGTACATGCGCCGAATAAAGGTTACGTACTCTTTGCATGCCACACCCCCACCCCGAGAAGGCTCAGGATTAGGCTGCCACCTCCCAGTGGTAACCGTGCCGCCATGGCACAAAATAATGGGACCGCCTTTCCTCTCCACCATCCAACTCTTAGATAGAGCTCAGCTTTTCTTGTGACCAAAAGCCAAACCCTAAACTTAGAGTGAGACAACAGTCAGACAGGCTAGCATAGGTCCAAGATACAGGCGGACGGTAGCCCGCATCCCCTCACTAAAAAAAAAACCCCACACCAGGGGATAAAAAAAAGAGCATGAAAAGGGGTTATCACAAATAACATCCTAACCTAAATAAAATATTATACTCTAGATAAAGAGTCTGCCAACATATTTTCTTTGCCGGCAATATATTTAATGGACAGATTATATGGTTGCAGCCTTAGCGTCCAGCGCATAAGCCTTGTGTTGTGGTTCTTCATGGCTTGGAGATATACTAGAGGATTGTGATCACTGTAGACTGTGACCACCTGCGATGTCTGGCCCACATAAACATCGAAATGCTCCAAAGCCAGTACCAGCGCGAGGGCTTCTTTTTCAATGGTAGAGTAAGCCCTCTGATGTGGCTGTTGAAAAGAGAGACGGGACCGCTCGGACAAGGAGCGGTTAGTTTCGAAGGTATCAGCCAACCTGGCTGCCTCCAATGCAGTGGTTAAGTCACGATCCTGCAGAAAGACTCGAACCTCTGGTCCCACAGACTCCAGCAGGTTATCAATCAGAATAAGCTGCACCAGCTCCTCAAAGGTAGAGACACCACTTGCTTTATACCAGCTGGTAAAAGCTTTGGTTTGCTGTCTCACAAAGTCCACTAGGGATTGACCAAGCTGTCGTCCGCCCAGCTTAAAATTTTTGCGGTATTTGGCTGGGATACATGTATATGCTCCCAACACTGTGGTCTTCACTACTTGATAATCAGAAAATTCAGCGTCATTTAATACTGACGTAAATTCCTGTGCCTTACCCGATAATGCTGTATGAACCAACGATGCCCAATGCTGTTCCGGCCACCTCAAGACTCGAGCCTGATTTTCGAAGCTTTCGAAAAATTGCTCTGGTTCGGCCTCATTGAAGCGGGGAACAAACTGTACTGCTTTTTGTAAACTAAAATCATTTACAGAATGCGAAAACTGCCTCCTTTCTCTTTCCCTATCAAATTCTTCCCTTGCGAATGCTCTCTGTTCCCTAGTTTGCTCAAGATTGATTTTTGCCAGCTCAAGTGCCAACGACGCTGATTCACCCTGAGACAACCCAGCTGCACTATACTGACCATTTTGCTCCGTAGGTGTATCATCTTCCTCCTGCGAGAACATAGTTTTTGCCCTAGCTCCCGTAGAGGGAGGAGTCTGATGTGCCATCTCTTCTTCTATAAGTTTGTCAGCAATCAGTGAACGCAGTTGCGCAGCTGTGAGTGTTTGTATTTAATGCCAATGGAACGAGCAATTTTCCAACAACGCTGTAGGGACAATTTAGGTAGGTTATGCAAAGTATATGCCGACACCAGACGTCTGACTCGTCTAGGTGGCATAAGTTATTCGCTATGCACAGTACGATTGCAGAATACCCCAACGTAACACGTTAATTTGCAGAACACGCTTAGCTATGCACAGTACGATTGCAGAATACGCATACAAGCAAAGCTGACTGCAAAATTCTCCACACCGAACAGGCTAGTAACAACTGACACGCAAAATTTGTAAAGCAATGCCAGACAGCAAGCTGCACAATGTTCCTGCTACGAGCTTCACCCTAAGCTCAACCGTTTCTCTAAGTCCAGCTCAACTCTCGGACAGGCTACCCATATTACAACCCAGGCTTCCAAATGGCTTGTTACCCCGGGTGTAATGGGAGCAAATAAACACAGTAGAAAAAGTTTAGACTTATATTATCCTTCACCAGTTTAGAACAGCAATATGTACACTATGTACAGTGATAAGTATAGTGCACTCCACGGTAAGCAAAGCAGAAATAGAAGCCACAAGATAGCAGACCGTGCTTCAACCAGCTCTAGAATGGAAAAGACAAGGGCAGACAGGAGAGCGGTACCCACATAACCTCTGCGATAGCCAAAACCATCTTCTTATTGGCTAGAACCTGGTCACTAGTTGAACGACGGGGCCCCATCATCAACTCTTAGCAACCTGGTTCGCTGGTTGGGGGAGATAGCCTGTAAATGAGGGTGTGTACATGCGCCGAATAAAGGTTACGTACTCTTTGCATGCCACAACATGTGTCAGTATTGTTTAAACATTATTATTACCCACTTCTCACATCCCGCTCGTTTTCAAAGCTGGACGTACCTGGAATTTAAATGTTTGTCAGGCACCGACTTTCTCTCTTTCTCTCTCTCTCTCTCTCTCTCTCTCTCTCTCTCTCTCTCTCTCTCTCTCTCTCACACACACACACACACACACACACACACACACACACACACACACACACACACACACACACGCGCGCAATGAAGAGGCAGGGTCAGGAACTGTGAATCGACCCCTGCAACCACAACTAGATGAGTATGAACATAAGAAAGAAGGAACACTGCAATAGGCCTACTGACCCATGCAGAGCAGGTACATGTCCCCCCCCCCGGATTAGACCAATGACCCACCCCCCGTATTAGCCCAATGACCCACCCAGTCTGGTCATCCCCACTCAAGGATGGAGCACTGTACCAGACCTAGCAGCACAAGCTAGTCAGGTCCAACTCACACAACTAGTTGAGTACACACAAAAGAAGAGATACGACAAAGCACTTGTTGCAAGGAGAATGTTGATCTAGTAGCGACTTGCGAAGAAGCGGGACCAGGACCTGCCAGGAGAAACGTACTCAAGATTGATAGACTGAAGACATCGATTCCAAACTGAGGGACTGATAACCTCAAAGTCCTCCTCATCTTCCACCATTCTCAATACTGGACTGAAGAATCCACTGACTGGCGAAACGTTTCCCCCCCAAAAATTCCCAAATGATGCACAAGAGTCTCATTCCTCGACTTGTCGTTTTTGAAGCCATTTACATTACATATTAAATTAACAACAAACCAAGCTCCCCCCCCCAAAAAAAAATGGGAAATTTATTTTTTGAGGAAACCAGCGTTTTCGTTTTTGTTTTTATCGACAGGAGTATTTTTGCCAGCTCTTCAGAGAACAATGGAGAAACACACCTGTTCGTTACACACCTGTTCGTTACACACCTGTTCGTTAGTTATCCTACTGACCTAAATAGCCGATCCTTTATCTAACAGGTTATATGTAGGTATCTCTTGCTACATTCGTGACCTGAAGAATGATAATCCTGAAGAACGAAACTATACTCAGAGTAAACCTTTAGAAACAAAGAAATGTTAAGGTTCACAGAGCTCAAATTTTAAGGTTCACAGAGCTCATATTTTAAGGTTCACAGAGCTCAAATTTTAAGGTTCACAGAGCTCAAATTTTAAGGTTCACAGAGCTCAAATTTTAAGGTTCACAGAGCTCAAATTTTAAGGTTCACAGAGCTCAAATTTTAAGGTTCACAGAGCTCAAATTTTAAGGTTCACAGAGCTCAAATTTTAAAGTTCACAGAGCTCAAATTTTAAGGTTCACAGAGCTCATATTTTAAGGTTCACAGAGCTCAAATTTTAAGGTTCACAGAGCTCAAATTTTAAGGTTCACAGAGCTCAAATTTTAAGGTTCACAGAGCTCAAATTTTAAGGTTCACAGAGCTCAAATTTTAAGGTTCACAGAGCTTTAGCCACAGTGAGACATTTGTAAATTAAGTTTAACTCCGTAAAAAAAGTTTTTTTTTTTTACCATATTTGTTGGCAAGACGCAGCATCCAACACAGTCCAGCTATCCCTTTTATGACCCATTTTCTGTTCACTTCCGTCTCTACTGTATCACATTTTAATTCATTTACTGTAGATTTTTTTTTTCACTTCGACTGAACCCTGTAATCTATCACTGATATTCCATTTTTTTTCTATATTTTTTCGAGGGCTGGGAAGCAGGGGTGTGTTTTTATTTTTACCTGGTCTGGGAGGGTTACCTATATTCCCAGGGGTACACGAGACGTATGGGCGAGTCTCATTCCACCTGCTTCCTCCGTTCGGATTTTTAACCCTGAAGGGTTAGCGTCCCAGGACTATCTTCTTTCCATTGGGGTCCTTTCAATATTGTTCCGCAGGATGCGGCCCGTACCAGTCGACTAACACCCAGGTACCAACTTGCTGCTAGGTGAACGGGTGTTAGTCGAGTGTTGTGGGTGGCTTTCTAGACAGGTAGTAGCCTATCTTAGACTGGGCTCGGCTTCGAAATGAGCTGTGGCAGCATACCGGCTTTTACCTTAAAAATGAACTAAGACTGGATAACAACTGCTAGCTGTGAATGAGCTGAGGTTGGACAGCAGACCACAGCCTGGGAATGAGCTGAGGTTAGACAGCAGCCCACAGCCTGGGAATGAGCTGACGTTAGACAGCAGCCCACAGCCTGGGAATGAGCTGACGTTAGACAGCAGCCCACAGCCTGGGAATGAGCTGACGTTAGACAGCAGCCCACAGCCTGGGAATGAGCTGAGGTTAGACAGC
>NC_091374.1:13129571-13237071 GCF_038502225.1 Cherax quadricarinatus
ATATATATATATATATATCTTGAAGAGAATAAATAAAATTAGGAGTTATGCTTGTTGCAGACTTCCCTGTTATTTTCTGAAATTTTTTCCCTCCCTTCTCGTTTTAGTGTTGTTGCCCAAACTTCCATTTTTGTTTTCCTTTTGATGTGGCTGTGATGTACCTTTGGTTCTGCCTTTGCCTTCGTTGTTACGTCCAGTGCAAATTGTTTTCCAGCTTCTCTACCAGCTGGAAGATAATTGTTTTCCAGCCTCTTTTACTTCCTTGTTTCATCTCTGTTGTTGGGTTCAGTTTACACTTCTTCCATGTTCTTGTATTCCTGGATTTTGTCTCTTTAAATTAAACCAGGGAACGGGTGGGGTTTGAAACCATGGCAAGTGAGTCCTAAAACGTACATGGGATCAAACCCCACCCACTCCGTGATTCATAAGAGCATAAGAATGGAGGAACACTGCAGAAGGCCTACTGGCCCATGCAAGGCAGGTCCTTATCAGAACCACCACTACTCAAAGCTACCCAAGAATTTACTCCCGTATCCAAGCGTGTTATTACGATTTCGTGAATCAGTGTGTCTCTTAACGTTAACGAAAGAATCATAGGATCACACTTCTCGTGCTTATTTCACTGCAAAGTTGATACAAATTTGTCTATCCTTTGGATTTTTGACTTAACTTGGGGAATCGCCACTTGAATTAACCATTCCATTGGTCTTGTATCAGTAAATATCGCTTTACTCGACATAATATTTTTTTCTTTACACTAGGCTCTATGATTCTCCTATTTCATCTTCATTCTTGAGTTTCGTGTCCACAAACACGCAGAACATAAGAATGGAGGAGCACTGCAGCAGGCCGACTGGCCTGCTGCAGTGCAGGGAATCTTTATGTAAAGATTCCCATGTGTTGCATAAGTGTCTCAATTCTTCAACTTGTCGGTTTTCAAAACCATTCATCACATCTGTCAGACACTGCAACATCATGGGATCTTGGTACAAAGACTTCAACGCTTGCCCAACCTTTGGACGACGACCTACTTACACTAGTGGCAGGTCCCACTGTGATCCCGCCTCCTCCTGCTTCAACTCATCTCACCGCAGTATATAAGCCACCTCTCTGGCCCTATGCTGCACTTACTACAAGAGTGATGGACTGAACACATCGAATCCAGGTTGAGGGACTGATTACCTCATACTTCTATTCTCCTTACCCATTTCTACTTTGTATTGGACTGATGAAGCCACTGTGTGGCGAAACGTTTCTTCAATAAAGATTCCCATGTGTTGCATAAGTGTCTCAATTCTTCAACACCGTGGTTGTAGAGATTCTGAAGCACAGGCAAGGAGACTGGCGCTTATGTAGGCGTCAGTGAAGAGAGACGTGTAGCAGATGAGGGCATAGTCACTGGAAGGCGGGATTCCCCAGTGGAAGTAGGTCCTTCCCAAAATGATGGGCTAGTTGTAGAAGTCGTGAAGGAGGTCATGTAGATGTCCTCTGAATCAAGATACCATGATGTTGCAGTGCCTGACAAGTTGTGCAAGACAGGTATACAATACCGACAAGATGAAAGTTAAGACACTTGTGCAACATCATGGTATCTTGATTCAGAGGACATCTACATGACCTCCTTCACGACTTCTACAACTAGCCCATCATTTTGGGAAGGACCTACTTCCACTGGGGAATCCCGCCTTCCAGTGACTATGCCCTCATTTGCTACACGTCTCTCTTCACTGACGCCTACATAAGCGCCAGTCTCTTTGCCTGTGCTTCAGAATCTCTACAACCACGGTGTTGTAAACACCACCTCCAAGGCTGAGGGACTGATTACCTCATCTTTTGTATATAGTTCTTCTGTTTTCTAATGGACTGATGAAGCCACTGTGTGGCGAAACGTTTCTTCAATAAAAATTCCCATGTGTTGCATAAGTGTCTCAATTCTTTAGGAACGATAACTTGAACAACGCCTGCGTACAACACCGAAATTCTACCAATCATCTCATGAAATTCAGAGACGCCCAATTAGTGATTAAAGAAACTAATTTCCGCAGACGCAAGTGCCTCGAATCAGCACTGATCGCTGTTTCGAATACAATTAAACAAAACAACGGCAGCTTCACCATCTCTGAAGTCTTAGCAAGAATCCTCCTGAAAACAGTAAACCATGCCATCACATAGTCTCTCCTGTTATACTACACAAAGCACAGAGAGTGAACACTGAAACAAGCTGCATCTTTCCAGTCTATATTTGTCCAACCTATTTTTATGTTACCCAAGTAATAGCTTTTATATCCTTTTACTCATGTACGAATTAATTGCTCTACCATATTGTATTACTACTACTACTACTACTTTTGTCACTACCACTACTACTACTACTACTACTACCACTAGTGAACATCTAAATGGTAGTAATAAAGTTGGTAGAATTACCGACAATATGTAAAGTAAAAGGACACAAGTGCAACTAATGTGACATTTATTGTGGCAACGTTTCGCTCTCCAGGAGCTTTATCAAGCTCCTGGAGAGCGAAACGTTGCCACAATAAATGTCACATTAGTTGCACTTGTGTCCTTTTACTTTACATCTAAATGGTACCTCACTAATATTGCACCTCACTCTGAGCCTTTATATACCCTCTGTGTCCATGTATTGTTTGTAATGGCTTGATAAAGCTCCTGGAGAGCGAAACGTTGCCACAATAAAATGTCACATTAGTTGCACTTGTGTCCTTTTACTTTACATATTGTCGGTAATTCTACCAACTTTATTACAATAATTATAGGAAGTTCTGCATTCTTGGCTCAGTCACATTGATCATTATATGGGCCACTGTGTGAGTCCCAGTTCTCCCCCCACACACACACTCCATGGTTAAACACCGTGGAGTTTTACAGTGGTGGAGTGTACGAGTTGTGTAGCACTGTGTGTGTGTGTGTGTGTGTGTGTGTGTGTGTATGTGTGTATGTGTGTGTGTATGCGTGTGTGTGTGTATGTGTATGCATGTGTGTGTGTGTGTGTGTGTGTGTGTGTGTGTACTCACCTAGTTGTACTCACCTAGTTGAGGTTGCGGGGGTCGAGTCCGAGCTCCTGGCCCCGCCTCTTCACTGATCGCTACTAGGTCACTCTCCCTGAGCCGTGAGCTTTATCATACCTCTGCTTAAAGCTATGTATGGATCCTGCCTCCACTACATCGCTTCCCAAACTATTCCACTTACTGACTACTCTGTGGCTGAAGAAATACTTCCTAACATCCCTGTGATTCATCTGTGTCTTCAGCTTCCAACTGTGTCCCCTTGTTACTGTGTCCAATCTCTGGAACATCCTGTCTTTGTCCACCTTGTCAATTCCTCTCAGTATTTTGTATGTCGTTATCATGTCCCCCCTATCTCTCCTGTCCTCCAGTGTCGTCAGTGTGTGTGTGTGTGTGTGTGTGTGTGTGTGTGTGTGTGTCTGGCACTACAACAAAACAACTTATCGCCTATTTGTTGTTCCATAAACGAAACTAAATCTTGTTTCATCGTAACCTCCATCACAAATTTATTGCCCGTCCTTCTAAAAATCCCCTCACTCGCTCTTACACTTCCCCTCAGCAACCATCATCTCTCAAGTTTTTTTTACTTTCAATATATCTTCTGCATGAATGTGTAATTTTAAAGTTATCGCTTTCAATTTTGTTTATTCTGAGAAATCCTCTTGTCCACTTTCCAGCATCTTTTCAAAACATTTTCTTTTTCTTTTGTACGTTTTGGACCTTCACGAGGACGTTGATCTTTACGTGTTAATCAACGAAGACGTTGATCTTTACCTGTTTAATCAGCGAGGCCATTGACCTTTTACCTATTAACGAGGACGTTGATCTTTACCTGTTAATCAAAGAGGACACTGACCTTTCACCTATTAATTAACGAGAGCATAACCTGTCACTCGCCTGTTAGTTAACGAAGGTATAACCTGACCTTCAGGCGTCAGTCAAGAAGGGTACATTCTACCATGCCAAGCCAAGAGATACCCACGGAACGGATGGAGTTTCAATCCGTGGCAAGAGTCCTGAACCCCAGAGTCCAGTGCTAGAGATAAGGAAGGATTATTATGGTTTTTTTTAACTAGTCTCCCACCGAGGTTGGGGTCACCCGAAAAAGAGGAAACACTTTCACTGTAATTCTTTCAATCACTGTCTTGCCAGAAGCGTGCTGACATCACAGTTCAGATGACCCTCTGAAAATCAACATCCGCAATCCCTCCTTCAGAGTGCAGGCCCTGTACTTCTCAGCTCCAGGACTCGAGTCCGGTTAACTAGTTTCCCCTGAATCCCTTCATATTACCTTACACTCCAACAGCGCCTCAGATCATAGAAACCACTCGTTTCCACTCCAAACACTCGAACGCAAGCCTGTTGGATGTCCAAGCCCAAAGCACGCAAAACCCCCTTTATCCCATCCCTCCGACCCTTCCTGAGACAACCCCTTACCCCCTCCCTCCCATAACAACAGATTGATTCAACCCCATCCCCAGTCATCCAATGTTGCTCCATCCTCTCTTAGTGACCAAACCACCTCGACAACCCCTCCTCAACCCTCTGAATAACACCTTTGCTAACCTCACATCTTCTAACTTCTAAGATCCGAATTCTCTGCATAATATTCACACTGCTGTTTACAGTCTCCTTTTCGATTCAACGTCTAAAACCCATGCTTCACACCCATCCTTCAGCAGCAACCTCCAAGCTCCGTACTTTTCTCCAACTATCAGAGCCACCAATGCTCCTATGATGACCTAGTTACAAGCAAAACTGCACTACCCAACGTAGCACCCAGAATGACCAAAGATTACCAACAGTGAAACCTACAAATCGAAAATATTAGGGATCAAAGGAAGACTGCCCACAAACCGAAAGCTACACCCCGCTGCCAGCCGAACAACGTAACCCCAAGCTTTGTATAACTACTTCTTGAAGATTGAGACACTTAGGCAGCATATGGGAATCTTTATTCAGGAAACGTTTCGCCACACAGTGGCTTCATCAGTCCAATACAAAGAGGAAGGCGTAAGGAGAGGAGGAGTATGAGGTAATTAGTCCCTCAGCCTGGAGTCGATGTGTTCAGTCCATCAATCTTGTAGAATGTACAGCATAGGGCCGTAGACGTGGCTTATATACTGTAGTGAGGTGAGGTGAAGCAGGCGGAGGCGGGGTCATAGTGGTACCATCCACTAGTCGAAGTAGGTCTTCGTCCAGAGGTTGAACAAGTGTTGAAGAATTCTTTGTAACAAGATCCCATGATGCTGCAGTGTCTGACAGTTGTGATGAATGGTTTGAAAAACCGACAAGTTGATGGTACCACTATGACCCCGCCTCCGCCTGCTTCACCTCACCTCACTTAAGTATATAAGCCACGTCTACGGTCCTATGCTGTACATTCTACAAGATTGATGGACTGAACACATCGACTCCAGGCTGAGGGACTGATTACCTCATACTCCTCCTCTCCTTACGCCTTCCTCTTTGTATTGGACTGATGAAGCCACTGTGTGGCGAAACGTTTCCTGAATAAAGATTCCCATATGCTGCCTAAGTGTCTCAATCTTCAACTTGTCGGTTTTTCAAACCATTCATCATAACTACTTCTTCTTAACTACAACAATTCCTGTAGTATTATGAGGCGCAATCTAAGAGGAAACAGCACCAAGGCCAGCAAGAAAACACCGAAAAATCAACTATTCAACAAGTGTAGCCAGGAGGACGCCGGCCCAGCTACCACCCCTCTCACCACCACTCAAGGCGACACCACAACAATAACAACAAATATGGCTGCCACCAGCCCATCCTCCCCTCTCTTCCCCGGATTCAACCTACCAAGTAGTCTCTCAGGTATGACCAACGATCCAGATACCCTAAAGACATGCATCTCCACCTTAGTTATTGAAAATATGAATCTTCGAGAGACACTAACAAAACAAGACACCAGGATGACACAACTCGAGAACAAAATCCTCAGTCTTGAACAAAAGTTATCAACACCAGGAATGACTAACTGTGACAAGACCATCCAAACAGTCATAGATAGCCATACCCAACAAATAATATCTCTTAATACAAAGGTTGAAGAAGCAGTAAAAGAATGGAAGAACAACTTAGATAACCAGTTCAGTGACTACTTTGCTCTCCAAGAAGATAAAACTGAGCAAGATAAACTATCGGACGCAGTAATAGTTAACAGTCCACTTTTTCCCAGTGATATGAACCAAACAAACAGTAAAGAAATTACTCTGCAGATCATAAAGGACCAAACAAGTGTTATTGTACCAGAGTCAGAAATAAAAGAAGCCAGGTTACTAGGATCCCATGGTAGAAAAAGTGTTATGCTTAGATTCCACTCACATGACAGGAAAAAAGACTTAATTATTGCATCTATTAAAGTAAAGAAAGAGGTATACATAAACGAGTGTCTTACCAAAAAACGTCAGAACCTCCTGTATAGAGTCAGAAAACTTAAGCGGGAGAATAATGACACAATACACCAATGCTTCACACGGGATGGGAAAATTCTAGTTAGGAAAACAAATGTAGGTCAACTGTACACAATCACGAACGAGAATGATCTATCACGATTTCTCAGGGATACTAATCTTACAGAGAATAACTAAATGTCCAACCTAAAAGCCTACGTAATGTAGTGTATGTTTTGCTCCATTATTGTTCAAATCTCGTAGTACAATCTCTTAGTAATTAAATAATCAACTACCTCATTTTGTGATTTTACTAGTAAGCATAAGTCACCTTATCTAATTTTCTTATTTACTATTGTTTGCTTAAATATTAGCTGAATCGATACTTTCTCTGTCCATATTACTACCTTTTTTTTTTAAATACTATCAATTGATATTACTAAAATTCATAATTACCATTTTTACTATCAATACAATTTACTCTTAACTTTTTTGACATCATTTAATAACCATTACTTGTCTAATTACCTTAACCAATTTTAATACCACATTTACTATCTTAGAGTACTCTTAATTACCTTGTACTGCCAATTAACCTCAAGTATAACTACCAGTGCAATTTTGAAAGAAATAAACATTACTTTTTCACTTATTTTGTAATCATTATTACTTACTAAAATTTTATTAAACACCATATTTACTACCAGTCAATTTTACTTTTGTACATTAAACATTATTTTATACTTCCCATAACATTTTGTTGCCAAATTTCCAAGTTTGTATATTCAACTCCAACCTTTATATTATCCTTTGTACCTGTGTACCTGTGTACCTGTGTACCTGTGTACCTGTCTTCCATCTTACTATCATATTATAACCAAGACATTGCCAATGTTATTTTTTACTTATTATTCTTTTGGTACTTTAATTTGTGAATTTTATTTTGTCAATTTAAATCTAGTTATACTCTTGATCTTGTCAACAACCTATACCAAACTCTAGTGCAATTGCAAGTACCATTTCAATTTGTATTTTTATATTATAAGTTTATATTATAAGTCCTACAATAAGATTGTTTTCATATCTTAGTGACTATATTGTGTGTGCAATTAGTGTATATTTCAATTATATTATTGTTCAAGGCCCTTAACTATCTTTTGCTAACTAGTACCAACTACCTCATATATTTTTTTTCTACTTTTTTTTATTATTTTGCTACCTTAACTTGCATATTTTATCTTGTCAATTTAAATCTAGTTATAGTCTAATTCTTGTAAACAACTTATATAAGACCTTAGTGCACTTACAGTTGAGAGTCTTATGCCTTTCTTATATCATTAGATTAAACTCAGTTGTACTATAGCTCATTCTAGCTCAATACATAGTCAATACCAAATTCATTATATTAGACCATAGTGTAATTACTAGTGAGAGTCTGGTGCTATTTTTAATTTGTATTTTTATATTATTAGATTAAACCTAGTTGTACTATAGCTCATTCCAGCACAACACATAGACAACACCAACTCCATTATGTGTAGTAGTGACTATACTCTACATGACCAAAATGCTATAGCTATATACTTGTCCAAACTTCCCACCACTACAGATATCAGTACTAAAACTCAACACACAACTCAGGATATAAATAACCATAATTTAAACCTAGAAGATGATTGATCACGTTGACCCTGATCTAAACCTCCATAATCTGACACACAATCAAAACCTATTGGAAAGTAACTGCCTTTATTACACAGCATCACAAGCCAGCACTATCCTAAACAATGCTAAAAGTCTATCAGTACTTAACTACAACATCAGGTCCTTAAGCAAACACTATGATGACCTCCTAGCACTCCTTGAATCACTAAAGACACCCTTCTCCTGCATTATTCTTACTGAGACCTGGCTTAAGCAGGACATAATAGATACCTACCCTCTACCAGGATACACAGCAATCCACAACTGCAGACCATACCAAGTTGGGGGTGGTATTGCAATCTATTACTCTAACCAATTATCTTGTATTAGCACCACTTGCTTTAGTGATGAATATGGAGAATACAGTTTTGCTAATTTTACTGTAAAAAACCTTAAGACGCCTATAACAACCGGTGGCATTTACCGGATACCCCACACAAACATCCTAAATTTCAGTGAGAAACTAAAGGCACTAAAAACAAACAGACAAATGAATAAGCACCACCTTCTCTTAGCTGGAGACTTCAACATCAACCTTGGCCTACTAGATGATCAGCCTGTAACTGATTTCATCAACAATATGAACAACACACTTCTCATACCAACAATAACTAAACCAACCAAGCTCACTGAAACAAGTGCAACCATAATAGACCACATATGGACCAATATACTAGCCCCCCTTAAATCAGGGATAATCACAGATAGCACTACAGACCACTACCCTACCTTCCTCTTGACAAACATTAGTAAACCACTACTTGAATACAACAAAGTTTCATTTAGACACCATGATGAGGCCTCAATAAGGGAGTTCACAGCTGACCTAGAGACTGTTGACTGGCCTACAGAATTCTCCAAGGCCAATGGTATTGACGACTGGACTGACATTTTTCTTAACAAATTACTTAGACTATACAACAAACATTGTCCTATAAAAACGAAACAGATCACAAACAAACGGCTTGGTTGCCCATGGCTAACCAGCACCATTCTGAAATCCATTGATAAGAAACACCAGTATGAAAAGCAATATAGACAGGGCTTAATACACAAATTCTTAAACACTATTCATCAGTCCTCACCAAAGTAATAAAGAAAGCCAAACAACTATACTACTCCAGTAGATTCACTGACACAAAAGGAGATATAAAAAAGACCTGGAAAACACTCTCTCAGATTCTAGGGACCCACAAACTGAAAAAAAACAAGAATATTGCCCTAACTAAACCTAATGAAACACCACTGCATCCCACTGACACAGCTAACAAGATAAACGACTTCTTCTCAACCATAGGTTCTAATCTCGCCAATAAAATCCCACGCACCAATGCCCATGCCGGGGACTACCTAGATGGGAATTTCCCAAATTCCTTCTATCTTGCTCCAACTGAGCCCATGGAAGTCACCGAGATTATAAAGTCACTTAAAAATAACTCAGGGAATCTGTCTCATGTCCCACCATTATTGTACAAGAGAGCGGCCCATGTCCTCTCGCATGCTATCTCATTACTTTTTAACAAGTCACTAGAAACTAGCACCTTCCCGAAACTACTCAAGACGGCAAGGGTTACACCAATACATAAAGGTGGTGACCCTACAGATTTAAACAACTATAGGCCAATATCAAACTTAATATTGCTATCCAAAATCTTTGAGAAACTCGTGCACAGGAGACTATATTCATTTATAACGGCACAAAACACACTCAACCCCTGCCAATTTGGATTCAGGAAAAATAAAAGCACTAACGATGCAATCATAAAAATGCTAGATCTGCTTGACACAGCATTGGAAAATAAGGAATATCCACTAGGAATTTTTATTGACCTAAGAAAAGCTTTTGACACAGTAGACCACGGCATCCTACTCCACAAACTTGACCATTATGGTGTAAGAGGCCATGCGCTTGCATATTTCAAATCTTACCTTACTAATAGGTATCAGTATGTCACCATTAAAGACACAGCATCAACAACACAGCCACTTGATACTGGAGTTCCGCAAGGAAGTGTCCTTGGTCCCCTGCTCTTCCTCATATATATCAATGATCTTCCAAACGTATCTCAACACCTGAACCCCATTCTCTTTGCTGACGACACGACTTATGTCATCTCTCACCCTAATCTTGCCACCCTCAACACCATTGTTAATGAGGAGCTGATCAAAATATCGACTTGGATGACAGCCAATAAACTTACGCTTAACACTGACAAAACCTACTACATCATGTTTGGTAGCAGAGCAGGAGATGCGCAAATTAACATTAAGATCGACAACACTCTAATTGCCAATCATAATGAGGGCAAATTCCTAGGCCTATACCTCGACAACAACCTGAACTCCAGTACCCATATCCAACACATAACCAAAAAGTATCCAAAACGGTTGGGATCCTCTCCAAGATACGATACTGCGTGCCGCAAACTGCCCTTCTCACACTATACCATTCACTTATATATCCATACCTCACCTATGCTATATGTGCTTGGGGTTCAACTGCAGCAACACACCTAAAGCCAATAATAACACAACAAAAAGCCGCAGTAAGAATAATCACTAAATCCCATCCCTGGCAACACACCCCCCCACTCTTCATAGATCTAAACTTACTCCCTGTTCAGTACATCCACACTTACTAATGTGCAATCTACATCTACAGGACCTTAAATTCCAGTATTAACCTTGACCTAAAACGCTTTCTTGATAGTTGCGACAGAACCCACAGGCACAATACCAGACACAAACATCTCTATGACATTCCCCGTGTCCGACTAAACCTTTACAAAAATTCAATGTATGTCAAAGGCCCTAAAATCTGGAACACCCTACCTGAAAATTCTAAAACTGCAGACACATTCATCACCTTCAAAACTACCATCAGAAAACATCTTATCTCCCTGATACACCCTGTCAACTAATTACACGAAAACCACCTGGTGGTTCACACTTACACTCACTCACCCATTTGACCATAAACAGAAATATCAATCTCAATCTCAAAATAATGAATCTTTACTAGTCATAAGGTGGCCTGTGATACTCCAATACTGAAACTATGTATAGTGCCAAAACAAAATCATTCACATTGCTAAACTCACAAGCTAGTATTTAGTCACTTAGCCATAATACCAACTTACCTCATAATTTTGTAATATTTTAAACTTAAGATTTAATTTAAGTCTGCCCGAAATGCCTAGCCATGCTAGGTGTTCTAGTGGTACACTCTGTAATTATTATTTTACTACATGTAAACAATACAATAACCAAATTCTGTAAACTCAGCATTGTAATCCTTATAGAGAATAAACTTTGAATTGAATTGAATTGAATTGAATATAACAGTGTTAGTGCTATACTATTATTATTATTATTATTATTATTATTATTATTATTATTATTATTATTATTACTGATTATTGTTAATTACTATCGTTCTATACACAGGGAAATATAGAATACACTATGAAATGATTATAATATTAATCATAATTTTTAAAGGGGTGGAGGGGTAAGCCAGTGGAAGGCCTCTGTCAGGTGACCAAAAGCTCCAGCTCGGGGTCATCATATAACTAAGACCCGCGTCAGGAAACACTTGTCCTGCTTCCTGACAAACATTACACCTGCCTACATGAGGAAGGCAAATCCACTTCCTTAGACCAAGAGCCTCCCTTCCTAGTGGTGACCTCTGGTGATAGTGACCTCTGGTGATGGGGGTGGTGACCTCTAATAGCTCTCATTTGTTGGGAAAATGCAGAGATAAAACAAGAGGCGTGAGAGAAAGAATGAGAGAAAGAGAGAGAGAGAGAGAGAGAGAGAGAGAGAGAGAGAGAGAGAGAGAGAGAGAGAGAGAGAGAGAGAGAGAGAGAGAGAGAGAGAGAGAGAGAGAGAGAGAGAGAGAAAGAGAGAGAGAAAGAGAGAGAGAAACAGACAGAGAGAAAGAGAGAGAGATTTTAGTCAAATGATCAATACTGTAAATAATTCTTATATCTTATTTTTTAGCGATCGTTATCCCTGACCTGCAGTACACTGACGTGTCATCAACCTGACGACTCTCGAGGACAGGAGGGATAGGGGAGACATAATAAGGACGTACAAAATACTTAGAGAAATCGACAAGGTGAACAGGAGCTGAAGGTTTCAGAGATGGGAACTAGGAACAAGAGAGCACAATTAGAGGTTGAAAAACTCAGACGAATCAGGGGGATGTTAGGAACTATTTTTCAGCTTTAGAGCTCTCACGAAGTGGAACAATCTGGAGAGTGAAGTGTTAGAGACAGGATCCATGTGTGTGTGTGTGTGTGTGTGTGTGTGTGTACTCACCTAATTGTACTCACCTAACTGTGGTTGCAGGGGTCGAGACTCAGCTCCTGGCCCCGACTCTTCACTGATCGCTACTGGGTCCTCTCTCTCTCTCTGCTTCCTGAGCTTTGTCATACCTCTTCTTAAAACTATGTATGGTTCCTGCCTCCACTACTTCACTTGCTAGGCTATTCCACTTCCTGACGACTCTATGACTGAAGAAATACTTCCTAACGTCCCTGTGACTCGTCTGAGTCTTCAGCTTCCAGTTGTGACCCCTTGTCCCTGTGTCCCCTCTCTGGAACATACTATCTCTGTCCACCTTGTCTATTCCCCGCAGTATCTTGTATGTCGTTATCATGTCTCCCCTGACCCTTCTGTCCTCCAGTGTCGTCAGTCCGATTTCCCTTAACCTTTCCTCGTACGACATTCCATTGAGCTCTGGGACTAGCCTTGTTGCAAACCTTTGTACTTTCTCTAACTTCTTGACGTGCTTGACCAGGTGTGGGTTCCAGACTGGTGCTGCATACTCCAGTATGGGCCTAACATACACAGTGTACAGTGTCTTGAACGATTCCTTATTAAGGTATCGGAACGCTATTCTCAGGTTTGCCAGGCGCCTGTATGCTGCAGCGGTTATTTGGTTGATGTGTGCCTCCGGTGATGTGCTCACTCCATGAGTGAGGTCTGTAGTCTTTGTCCACCTAGCCTATACTCTGTCTGCGGTCTTCTTTTCCCCTCCCCAATCTTCATGACTTTGCATTTGGCTGGATTGAATTCGAGAAGCCAGTTACTGGACCACATGTCCAGCCTGTCCAGGTCTCTTTGCAGTCCTGCCTCATCCTCGTCCGATTTAATTCTTCTCATCAACTTCACGTCATCTGCGAACAGGGACACTTCAGAGTCTATTCCTTCCATCATGTCGTTCACATATATCAAAAATAGCACTGGTCCTAGAACTGACCCCTGTGGGACCCCGCTCGTAACAGGCGCCCACTGTGATACCTCTTCACGTACCATGACTCGTTGCTACCTCCCTGTCAGGTATTCCCTTATCCATTGCAGTGCCCTCCCTTTTACATGCGCCTGATCCTCCAGCTTCTGCACTAATCTCTTGTGGGGAACTGTGTCAAAGGCCTTCCTGCAGTCTAGGAAAACGCAATCTACCCACCCCTCTCTCTTGTGTCTTACTTCTGTTACCTTGTCATAAAACTCCAGGAGGTTTGTGATACAAGATTTGCCTTCCATGAACCCATGCTGGTTTTCATTTATAATCTTGTTCCTTTCCAGGTGTTCGACCACTCTCCCCCTGATAATCTTCTCCATGACTTTGCACACAATACATGTCAGAGACACAGGTCTGTAGTTTAGTGCCTCGTTTCTGTTTCCTTTCTTAAATATGGGGACTACATTAGCTGTCTTCCATTTCTCAGGTAGTTGCCCAGTTTCAAGGGATGTGTTGAAGATTGTGGTTAGAGGCATGCACAGCATCTCTGCTCCTTATCTAAAGGACCCATGGGGAGATGTTGTCCGGTCCCATCGCCTTCGAGGTGTCAAGGTCACTTAAGAGTTTCTTCACCTCCTCCTCAGTTGTTCATATGTCATCCAACACTTGTTGGTATATTCCCTCTTGATGTTCCCTTCTGTGGTGTCTTCCCACAGCCCTTCCTGTCTCTACTGTAAAAACTTCCTTAAATCTCCTGTTCAGCTCCTCACATACCTCCTGATCATTTCTTGTGAGTTCTCCACCTTCTGTCCTTAATCTGATCACCTGGTCTTTGACTGTTGTCTTCCTCCTGATGTGGCTATACAACAGTTTCGGGTCAGTCTTGATTCTCGATGCTATGTCATTTTCATACTGTCGTTGGGCCTCCCTCCTTACCTGTGCGTACTCATTCCTGGCTCTGCGACTGGTCTCCCTATTTTCGTGTGTTCTCTGCCTTCTGTACTTTTTCCATTCTCTATTGCACTTTGTTTTTGCCTCCTTACACCGTCGGGTAAACCAGGGGCTCGTTCTGGTCTTCCCGTTGTTACTGTTGCCCTTGGGAATAAACCTTTCCACTGCGTCCTTGCATTTTGTTGTTACATATTCCATCATTTCATTTACTGGCTTTCCTGCCAGTTCTCTGTCCCACTGGACCTCCCACAGGAAGTTCTTCAACCCTATGTAGTCCCCTCTTTTATAGTCAGGCTTTTCCCATTCAACTCCTGTTATTCTCTCCACTTGCAGCTCTACTATGTATTCAAAGCACAGAACCACGTGGTCGCTAGCTCCTAGGGGACTCTCATACTTGATGTCCTCAATGTCTGAGCTGCCCAGGGTGAACACGAGGTCCAATCTTGCTGGTTCATCCTCCCCTCTCACTCTGGTAGTGTCCTTAACATGTTGGTGCATGAGGTTTTCCAGCACCACGTCCAACATCCTGGCTCTCCATGTTTCGGGACCCCCATGTGGCTCCAGGTTTTCCCAGTCAATCTCCCTGTGGTTGAAATCCCCCATAACCAGCAACTTTGCTCTGCTGGAGTGAGCTCTTTTTGCCACCTCAGCAACTGTGTCCACCATTGCTCTGTTGCTCTCTTCATATTCCTCTCTTGGCCTCCTGCAGTTCTGTGGTGGATTATACATCACTGTAATGACCACTTTGTGTTCCCCAGACTTAAGTGTACCTGCTATGTAGTCTCTTTCTCCCGTCTCATCTATGCCTTCCATTTTCTCGAATTTCCATCTGTTTTTTACGAGCAGAGCAACCCCACCTCCCCCCCTGCCCCTTCTATCTTTCCTCATGATCTGGTATCCTGGTGGGAAGATTGCATCTGTTATTGTCTCCGTGAGTTATGTTTCTGTAACTGCAATGATGTGTGTACTCACGTAGTTGAGGTTGCAGGGGTCGAGTCCGAGCTCCTGGCCCCGCCTCTTCACTGATCGCTACTAGGTCACTCTCCCTGAGCCGTGAGCTTTATCATACCTCTGCTTAAAGCTATGTATGGATCCTGCCTCCACTACATCGCTTCCCAAACTATTCCACTTACTGACTACTCTGTGGCTGAAGAAATACTTCCTAACATCCCTGTGATTCATCTGTGTCTTCAGCTTCCAACTGTGTCCCCTTGTTACTGTGTCCAATCTCTGGAACATCCTGTCTTTGTCCACCTTGTCAATTCCTCTCAGTATTTTGTATGTCGTTATCATGTCCCCCCTATCTCTCCTGTCCTCCAGTGTCGTCAGGTTGATGTCCCTTAACCTCTCCTCGTAGGACATACCTCTTAGCTCTGGGACTAGTCTTGTTGCAAACCTTTGCACTTTCTCTAGTTTCTTCACGTGCTTGGCTAGGTGTGGGTTCCAAACTGGTGCCGCATACTCCAATATGGGCCTAACGTACACGGTGTACAGGGTCCTGAATGATTCCTTATTAAGATGTCGGAATGCTGTTCTGAGGTTTGCTAGGCGCCCATATTCTGCAGCAGTTATTTGGTTGATGTGCGCTTCAGGAGATGTGCCTGGTGTTATACTCACCCCAAGATCTTTTTCCTTGAGTGAGGTTTGTAGTCTCTGGCCCCCTAGACTGTACTCCGTCTGCGGTCTTTTTTGCCCTTCCCCAATCTTCATGACTTTGCACTTGGTGGGATTGAACTCCAGGAGCCAATTGCTGGACCAGGTCTGCAGCCTGTCCAGATCCCTTTGTAGTTCTGCCTGGTCTTCGATCGAGTGACTTCTTCTCATCAACTTCACGTCATCTGCAAACAGGGACACCTCAGAGTCTATTCCTTCCGTCATGTCGTTCACAAATACCAGAAACAGCACTGGTCCTAGGACTGACCCCTGCGGGACCCCGCTGGTCACAGGTGCCCACTCTGACACCTCGCCACGTACCATGACTCGCTGCTGTCTTCCTGACAAGTATTCCCTGATCCATTGTAGTGCCTTCCCTGTTATCCCTGCTTGGTCCTCCAGTTTTTGCACCAATCTCTTGTGTGGAACTGTGTCAAACGCCTTCTTGCAGTCCAAGAAAATGCAATCCACCCACCCCTCTCTCTCTTGTCTTACTGCTGTCACCATGTCATAGAACTCCAGTAGGTTTGTGACACAGGATTTCCCGTCCCTGAAACCATGTTGGCTGCTGTTGATGAGATCGTTCCTTTCTAGGTGTTCCACCACTCTTCTCCTGATAATCTTCCCCATGTGTGTGTGTGTGTGTACTTACCTATTTGTGGCTGCAGGGGTCGAGTCTTAGCTCCTATGTGTGTGTGTGTGTGTGTGTGTGTGTGTGTACTTACCTATTTGTGGTTGCAGGGGTCGAGTCTTAGCTCCTGTGTGTGTGTGTGTGTGTGTGTGTGTGTGTGTGTGTGTGTGTGTGTGTGTGTGTGTGTGTGCGCGTGTGTGTGTGTGTGTACTCACCTATTTGTGGTTGCAGGGGTCGAGTCTTAGCTCCTATGTTTGTGTGTGTGTGTGTGTGTGTGTGTGTGTGTGTGTGTGTGTGTGTGTGTGTACTCACCTAATTGTGGTTGCAGGGGTCGATTCACAGCTCCTGTGTGTACTCACCTATTTGTACTCACCTATTTGTGGTTGCAGGGGTCGAGTCACAGCTCCTGGCCCCGCCTCTTCGCTGATTGCTACTAGGTCCTCACTCTCCCTGCCCCATGAGCTCTATCATACCTCGCCATAAAACTATGTATGGTTCCCGCCTCCATTACGTCACTTTCTAGGCTATTCCATGGCCTGCCTACTCTATGACTGAAGAAATACTTCCTAACACCCCTTTGATTCATCTGAGTCTTCAACTTCCAATTGTGACCTCTTGTGTCTGTGTCCCCTCTCTGGAACATCCCGTCTTTGTCCACCTTGTCTATTCTGTGCAGTATTTTATATGTAGTTATCATGTCTCCCCTGACCCTCCTGTCCTCCAGTGTCGTCAAGAAAATTTCCCTCAACCTTTCTTCGTAGGACAATCCCCGTAGCTCTGGGACTAGTCTTGTTGCAAACCTTTTTTTTTCTCTAATTTCTTGACGTGCTTGACTAGGTGTGGATTCCAAACTGGTGCTGCATACTCCAGTATGGGCCTGACGTAAATGGTATACAGAGTCTTAAACGAATCCTTACTGAGGTATCTGAACGCTATCTGTAGGTTTGCCAGGCGCCCGTATGCTGCAGCAGTTATCTGATTGATGTGCGCCTCAGGAGATATGCTCGGTGTTATACTCACCCCCTGATCTTTTTGTTTGAGTGAGGTTTGCAGTCTTTGGCCATCTAAACTATATTGTGTCTGCGGTCTTCTTTGCCCTTCCCCAATCTTCATGACTTTGCATTTGACAGGGTTAAATTCAAGGAGCCAGTTGCTGGACCAGACTTGTAGCCTGTCCAGGTCTCTTTGTAGTCTTGCCTGATCCTCATCCGATTTGATTCTTCTCATTAACTTTGCATCATCTGCAAACAAGGACACTTCTGAGTCTATCCCTTCCGTTATGTCGTTCACATATACCAAGAACAGCACAGGTCCTAAGACTGACCCCTGTGGAACCCCGCTTGTCACAGGCGCCCACTCTGACACCTCGTCGCATACCATGACTCGTAGTTGCCTCCCTGTCAGGTATTCTCTGATCCATTGCAGTGCCTTTCGTGTTATGTGTGCCTGATCCTCTAGCGTTTGCAGTAACCTCTTGTGAGGAACTGTGTCGAAGGCCTTCTTACAGTCCAAAAATATGCAGTCGATCCACCCCTCTCTCTCTTGTCTTACTTCTGTCACCTTGTCATAAAACTCTATTAGGTTTGTGACACAGGATTTTCCTTCCCTGAAACCGTGCTGGTTGTCAATTATACACTTGTTTATTTCCAGGTGCCCCACCACTCTCCTCCTGATGATCTTCTCCATGAACTTGCATACTATACTCGTTAGTGATACAGGTCTGTAGTTTAGTGCCTCATGTCTGTCTCCCTTTTTAAAAATTGGGACTACATTTGCCATTTTCCATACCTCAGGGAGTTGCCCAGTTTCAAATGATGTGTTGAAGATCTTTGTTAATGGCTCACTCAATATCTCTGCTCCCTCTTTAAGGACCCATGGAGAGATGTTGTCTGGTCCCACCGCCTTTGAGGTGTCAAGTTCGCATAGCAGCTTCTTCACCTCCTCCTTGGTTATATGTACCTCATCCAGCACTTGCTGGTGTGCCCCCCTGCTCTGATTTCCTGGAGTCCTACTGGTTTCCACTGTAAATACTTCTTTAAATCTTGTGTTGAGCTCCTGACATACCTCCCGGTCGTTTCTTGTGAATTCCCCATCACCCTTCCTCAGTCTGATTACCTGGTCCTTGACTGTTGTTTTCCTCCTGATGTGGCTGTACAACAGCCTCGGGTCAGTCTTGACTTTCGTTGCTATGTCATTTTCGTATTGCCGCTGAGCCTCCCTTCTTATCTGTGCATATTCGTTTCTGGCTCTTCGGATAATCTCTTTATTTTCCTGAGTTCTCTGTCTTCTGTACCTTTTCCATTCTCTAGTACACCTAGTTTTTGCCTCCCTACACCTTTGGGTGAACCAAGGACTCGTTCTGTTCTTCCCATTATTTCTGTTTCCCTTGGGAACAAACCTCTCCTCTGCCTCCTTGCATTTTGTTACCACATAGTCCATCATTTCTTGTACTGGTTTTCCTGTCAGTTCCCTCTCCCACTGAATGTCTTGAAGGAAGTTCCTCAAGCCTGAGTAGTTCCCTCTTTTGTAGTTTGGTTTTTCCCACCCTATTCCTGCTGCTCTCTCCACTTGGAGCTCAACTATGTAGTCGAAGCACAGAACCACATGATCACTAGCTCCCAGGGGCCTTTCATACATGATATCCTCGATGTCAAAACTACTCAAGGTGAATACAAGGTCCAGTCTTGCTGGTTCATCCTCTCCTCTCTCTCTCTGGTAGTGTCTCTGACATGTTGATGCATGAGGTTTTCCAGTACCACATCCATTATCTTGGCTCTCCATGTTTCGGGACCCCCATGGGGCTCCAAGTTTTCCCAGTCAATCTCCTTGTGATTGAAATCACCCATAACTAGTAACTTTGCTCCCTCCATGTGTGCTCTCCTGGCCACCTCGGCTAGTGTGTCGACCATTGCTCTGTTGCTCTCGTCATATTCTTCTCTTGGCCTCCTGCAGTTCTGTGGTGGGTTGTACATTACTGCAATTATCACTTTATGTCTCTCAGACTGGATTGTTCCTACTAAGTAGTCCCTTTCGCCCGTGCCATCCATTCCTTCCATTTTCTCAACCCCCCACTGGTTTTTAATGAGCAGTGCAACTCCTCCTCCCCCTTTCCTCCCTCTGTCTTTCCTGAGGATTTGATATCCGGTTGGAAAGATTGAATCTGTTATTATTCTGGTGAGTTTTGTTTCTGTGAGTGCTATTATGTCTATTGGGGTTGGGGAAGTGGGAGACCTGATAAGGAACTGTGGGTGGTTGCTGTGGGGGTGGAGTTTGTAATGCAGTGGGTGGGGGCATTGGATGTGGCATGGGTGTTTTGGTTTAGAGTGTTTGGTTGCACTGGGGTTGACCTGGTTGTTAGGCTTCTATAGGAAGTTGTGAGGGAGGCTGCATTTGATCTTCCTGTGTCTGGGATCTCCTGTCTGTCTTCTCCATCCCCTCTCTTTCCTCCTTTCGCCTTTGTACCATCTCTCTCTGTTTCTGCCTCTCTGCTTGTGTTCTGTTGCGGTCGAGATACACCTACCTGTATGCCGGCATGTCCCTTAATCGTGCTTTCTCCTGCAGGATCCTGTTCCGAGTCAATTCTGCCTTGAAGGTCACTTTCACTGGCCGGGTGCTTTTTTTTTGCATACCCCCCTATTCTCCGAAAATTTTCCAGCTGGGTCATGTCGTCTTCTCCTATTGCTTTCATGATTCTTTCAATTGCTTTTTTTCCCCTTGTTTTCTGGCTTCATATGTTTCCCCTTCAACTTCCTGGAGCCCATACACAAGGACTGACCTCACTCTTTCATTCTCCCACTGCATATCCCTGTGTATCCTCTCATTCAATTTGATTTCCTCCATTGCATCTTTCCTTTCTTTAGCTTCACTAGCTAATGTACTTGAGCTCAGTGGCCTATCATTTTCCCTTCTCGGCTTTCCCTGGGCTCTGCTGTGGTCTGTTAGGGCCTCCACATATAGCTTAGGTCTTTCATTTACTACATTCTCCACTGACTGAGCTTCTACATGCTGTTTCGCTCCTTCTTTCCCTACAGTCCCCTTATTTGTGACTGAGGTAGCAGTCTCTGTTGTCAATCCCAAAATGTTCTTTAGTTCTTTAGGCTGTTTCAGATTTTTCAGTTCCTCTTCTAAACTCTGTATCCTGGCCTCTGCAGCTTTGACTTGCACCTCCCACTTCCTGCTTTCCATGTCTATCCTCTCTTCCATTCTCATGCTAAGTTCTTCTAGTTTCTTTTCCCATTCATGTTCCCTTTTTGTGAGCTCTGCTGCCTAATCTTCCTTTGCAGTTTCCTCCTCCTGTCCCTTGGTTTTTCTTGTTGCTCTCTGGCAACCCATTTTTGTTCTATCCTGATTGCCTCAGAGTGGGAAACCTATGTAATTCTGTATGTTAGGTTAGTATTGTGTATGTCAGAGTGTGGGGGGGGGAGGTAGAGGAGGAACTGTGGCTATGTGGGAGATTAGTGGGAAGGGGGAGTGGGAAGGAGAGTGAAGCAAGTGGGTGAGTGGGAGAGATAGAGGGGAAAGGAAAGAGGGAGAGGTGGGAAGGGGGAGGGTGAAAGAGGGAGGGGAGGGATCAGGTGAAGGAGTGAGATGTCGGTGGGGGAGGGGGGGAGTGTATGTGTGAGACTGGCAATGTGTGTGTGTGTGGGGGGGGGGTGTGTGGGGGGTGTGTGGGTGTGTGTGTGGGAGTGTGTGGATGTGTGTGGGGGTGTGTGTGGATGTGTGTGGGGGTGTGTGGGTGTGTGCTGGGGGGTGTGAGTGTGGGGGTGTACGGGTGTTCGTGCGCACACTATGCTACGCTACTCTTTTGAAGATCATAAAAATTTTTTCACAATCAATTCCTTATTAATATACACTAATATATACTATATAATATTAATTGTGTATGCTTGTGTTTGTGTGTACACTTGTGTTTGTGTGTGTGTGTGTCTTTACTAGCTTGTCGTTCTTTGAAAAAGAGGGGGGGGTCAGGTTAACACTATTTGTTATTGTTCTTGGTTCACCGGTACTCTCCCGGCCCAGATCTCCGCACACTAGGCTACTTTACTTTTTGAAGATTATAGGATTATTTTTTCTCACTCAGTTCCTTATTAATATATACTAATGTTTATTATACAATAATTACGGGTGCACACGTGTGTTTGTATGTGCGTACTTGTTTACTAGCTTGTCCCTCAGAAAAACGGGGGGGGGGGTTCACTAGGCTACACAACTCTTCTGGAGTTTACCTGGCGATATTTAGATAATTTATTAACCACTATCTATCTCCTGGTACTGAAATAGGGAGAGAGATATGGTATAGCATACAACCAGCAGGGCGAGACACTGAGACTTTAGACACTAACCAAAATTAACCACAAATAGGCAAGTGATGTCGTCTGCACAACAATGGAGGTTCCTGCTGGTCGGCTGCTATCAACTCCTTCAATTTTGTAACTCCTTCAGGAACTTTATCATGCATTCAAGTTTTTATTTTATTTTTCCTTTAAGACTTGGTATTCCCTCTTTTTTCTTTAGTACAGTATTAAGGTCATAACAAGTCTAATGATGTTAGCTACATTCACAACACCAACAGCTGGGAATTGACTAATTTTTTCTTACTTTCAGTATTTACTTAATCACTCTTTCATGACCTTATCACTACACTGCTGTTATAACCAACTAACATATGTATTTGTTAATATTTCAGATCACACCGTTAACCCAATTAACTGTTTGGATATTTTGTGTCAACACTGCAGCCAGCAGCCTGATCAGCTGACTGCTACCCTCCCTCACTCACAATTCATTCAAATCTAAATTGTGAAAATTCTTGATCTTATCACATTATTCGCACTCTTGAAAGCTGTTACACTCTTGTAGGTATGTTCACTGATTCACTCACGTACGATGACCGCTAATAATATCTTAGGACAGCCACTAGAACGCTATATCCTGGGAGCACTATTCAGCGATACTGCTTCACGTGTGTACTCACCTATTTGTACTCGCCTATTTGTGGTTGCAGGGGTCGAGTCTTAGCTCCTAGCCCCGCCTCTTCACCGGTTGCTACTGGGCCCTCTCTCTCCCCGCACCAAGAGCTTTATCAAACCTCGTCTTAAAACTGTGTATGGTTCCTGCCTCCACTACGTCATTTTCTAGGCTATTCCACTGCCTTACAATTCTATGACTGAAGAAATACTTCCTAATATCTCTCTGACTCATTTGTGTCTTCAACTTCCAATTGTGGCCTCTTGTTTCTGTGTCCCCTCCCTGGAACATCCTGTCTTTGTCCACCTTGTCTATTCCACGCAGTATTTTATATGTCGTTATCATGTCTCCCCTGACCCTCCTGTCCTCCGATTTCCCTTAATCTTTCTTCATAGGACATTCCCCTTAGCTCTGGAACTAACCTTGTGGCAAACCTTTGTACTTTCTCTAGTTTCTTGACGTGCTTTATCAAGTGCGGGTTCCAAACAGGTGCTGCATACTCCAGTATGGGCCTGACATACACGGTGTACAGTGTCTTGAACGATTCCTTACTAAGGTATCGGAATGCTGTTCTCAGGTTTGCCAGGCGCCCATATGCTGCAGCAGTTATCTGATTGATGTGTGCTTCCGGAGACATGCTCGGTGTTATACTCACCCCAAGATCTTTCTCCTTGAGTGAGGTTTGCAGTCTTTGGCCACCTAGCCTATACTCTGTCTGTGGTCTTCTGTGCCCTTCCCCTATCTTCATGACTTTGCATTTGGCAGGATTAAATTCGAGAAGCCATCTGCTGGACCAGGTGTCCAGTCTGTCCAGGTCTCTTTGAAGTCCTGCCTGGTCCTCATCAGACTTAATTCTCCTTATTAACTTCACATCATCTGCAAACAGGGACACTTCTGAGTCTAACCCTTCCATCATGTCGTTCACATATACCAAAAATAGCACTGGTCCTAGGACCGACCCCTGTGGGACCCCGCTCGTCACAGGTGCCCACTGTGATACATCATTACGTACCATGACTCGTTGTTGCCTCCCTGTCAGGTATTCTCTGATCCATTGCAGTGCCCTTCCTGTTATATGCGCCTGATGCTCTAGCTTCTGCACTAATCTCTTGTGAGGAACTGTGTCAAAGGCCTTCTTGCAGTCCAAGAAGATGCAATCAACCCACCCCTCTCTCTCGTGTCTTACTTCTGTTATTTTATCATAAAACTCCAGAAGGTTTGTGACACAGGATTTGCCTTCCGTGAATCCGTGCTGGTTGGCATTTATACTCTTGTTCCGTTCCAGGTGCTCCACCACTCTCCTCCTGATAATCTTCTCCATAATTTTGCATACTATACACGTCAATGACACAGGTCTATAGTTTAGTGCCTCTTTTCAGTCTCCTTATTTAAAAATGGGAACTACATTTGCCGTCTTCCATACCTCAGGTAGTTGCCCAGTTTCCAGGGACGTGTTGAAGATTGTGGTAAGTGGCCACACAACATATCTGCTCCCTCTCTAAGGACCCACGGGGAGATGTTGTCCGGTCCCATTGCCTTTGAGGTATCGATGTCCCTTAGCAGTTTCTTCACCTCCTCCTCATCTGTATGTATGTCGTCCAACACTTGTTGGTGTATTCCTTGCTGGTGTCCCCATCTGGTCTGTCCCCCCAGAGTCCTTCCTGTCTCTACTGTAAATACTTCCTTAAATCTCGTGTTGAGCTCCTCACATACCTCTTGATCGTTTCTTCTGAGTTCTCCACCTTCTTTCCTCAGCCTTATCACCTGGTCCTTGACTGTTGTCTTCCTCCTAATGTGGCTATACAGCAGTTTCGGGTCAGATTTGACTTTCGATGCTATGTCGTTTTCATACTGTCGCTGGGCCTCTCTCCTTATCTGTGCATTCTCGTTTCTGGCTCTTCTACTAATCTCCTTGTTTTCCTGGGTCCTATGCCTCCTGTACCTTTTCCATTCTCTGTTGTACTTAGTTTTTGCCTCCCTACACCTTCGGGTAAACAAA
Source organism: Cherax quadricarinatus (assembly GCF_038502225.1). Taxonomy (NCBI): domain Eukaryota; kingdom Metazoa; phylum Arthropoda; class Malacostraca; order Decapoda; family Parastacidae; genus Cherax; species Cherax quadricarinatus. Next base: position 13,154,167 of record NC_091374.1, read on the forward strand.
GGACTCGTTTTGGTCTTCCTATTATTTCTGTTTCCCTTGGGAACAAAACTTTCCTCTGCCTCCTTGCACTTTGTTGCCACATATTCCATCATCTCGTTTACTGATTTTCCTACCATTTCTCTGTCCCACTGAACCTCCTGCAGGAAGTTTCTCATACCTGTGTAGTCCCCCCTTTTATAGTTTGGCCTGTCCCCTTCAGTTCCTGTTACCTTCTCCACTTGTAACTCTACTATATAATCAAAACTCAGAACCACGCGATCGGTAGTTCCAAGGGGCCTCTCGTAAGTGATCTCTCTGACTCATTTGTGTCTTCAACTTCCAATTGTGGCCTCTTGTTTCTGTGTCCCCTCCCTGGAACATCCTGTCCTTGTCCACCTTGTCTATTCCACGCAGTATTTTATATGTCGTTATCATGTCTCCCCTGACCCTCCTGTCCTCCAGTGTCGTCAGGCCGATTTCCCTTAATCTTTCTTCATAGGACATTCCCCTTAGCTCTGGAACTAACCTTGTTGCAAACCTTTGTACTTTCTCTAGTTTCTTGACGTGCTTTATCAAGTGCGGGTTCCAAACAGGTGCTGCATACTCCAGTATGGGCCTGACATACACGGTGTACAGTGTCTTGAATGATTCCTTACTAAGGTGTCGGAATGCTGTTCTCAGGTTTGCCAGGCGCCCATATGCTGCAGCAGTTATCTGATTGATGTGTGCTTCCGGAGACATGCTCGGTGTTATACTCACCCCAAGATCTTTCTCCTTGAGTGAGGTTTGCAGTCTTTGGCCACCTAGCCTATACTCTGTCTGTGGTCTTCTGTGCCCTTCCCCTATCTTCATGACTTTGCATTTGGCAGGATTAAATTCGAGAAGCCATTTGCTGGACCAGGTGTCCAGTCTGTCCAGGTCTCTTTGAAGTCCTGCCTGGTCCTCATCAGATTTAATTCTCCTCATTAACTTCACATCATCTGCAAACAGGGACACTTCTGAGTCTAACCCTTCCGTCATGTCGTTCACATATACCAAAAATAGCACTGGTCCTAGGACCGACCCCTGTGGGACCCCGCTCGTCACAGGTGCCCACTGTGATACATCATTACGTACCATGACTCGTTGTTGCCTCCCTGTCAGGTATTCTCTGATCCATTGCAGTGCCCTTCCTGTTATATGCGCCTGATGCTCTAGCTTCTGCACTAATCTCTTGTGAGGAACTGTGTCAAAGGCCTTCTTGCAGTCCAAGAAGATGCAATCAACCCACCCCTCTCTCTCTTGTCTTACTTCTGTTATTTTATCATAAAACTCCAGAAGGTTTGTGACACAGGATTTGCCTTCCGTGAATCCGTGCTGGTTGGCATTTATACTCCTGTTCCGTTCCAGGTGCTCCACCACTCTCCTCCTGATAATCTTCTCCATAATTTTGCATACTATACACGTCAATGACACAGGTCTATAGTTTAGTGCCTCTTTTCTGTCTCCTTTTTTGAAAATGGGAACTACATTTGCTGTCTTCCATACCTCAGGTAGTTGCCCAGTTTCCAGGGATGTGTTGAAGATTGTGGTAAGTGGTACGCACAACATATCTGCTCCCTCTCTAAGGACCCATGGAGAGATGTTGTCCGGTCCCATTGCCTTTGAGGTATCGATGTCCCTTAGCAGTTTCTTCACCTCCTCCTCATCTGTATGTATGTCGTCCAACACTTGTTGGTGTATTCCTTGTTGGTGTCCCCATCTGGTCTGTCCCCCCAGAGTCCTTCCTGTCTCTACTGTAAATACTTCCTTAAATCTCGTGTTGAGCTCCTCACATACCTCTTGATCGTTTCTTGTGAGTTCCCCACCTTCTTTCCTCAGCCTTATCACCTGGTCCTTGACTGTTGTCTTCTTCCTAATGTGGCTATACAGCAGTTTCGGGTCAGATTTGACTTTCGATGCTATGTCGTTTTCATACTGTCTCTGGGCCTCCCTCCTTATCTGCGCATACTCGTTTCTGGCTCTTCTACTAATCTCCTTGTTTTCCTGGGTCCTATGCCTCCTGTACCTTTTCCATTCTCTGTTGCACTTAGCTTTTGCCTCCCTACACCTTCGGGTAAACCAAGGACTCGTCTTGGTCTTCCTATTATTTCTGTTTCCCTTGGGAACAAAACTTTCCTCTGCCTCCTTGCACTTTGTTGCCACATATTCCATCATCTCGTTTACTGATTTTCCTACCATTTCTCTGTCCCACTGAACCTCCTGCAGGAAGTTTCTCATACCTGTGTAGTCCCCCCTTTTATAGTTTGGCCTGTCCCCTTCAGTTCCTGTTACCTTCTCCACTTGTAACTCTACTATATAGTCAAAACTCAGAACCACATGATCGCTAGCTCCAAGGGGCCTCTCGTAAGTGATGTCCTCGATGTCTGAACTGCTCAGGGTGAACACAAGATCCAGTCTTGCTGGCTCATCCTCCCCTCTCTCTCTGGTTGTGTCCCTGACATGTTGATGCATGAGGTTTTCAAGTACCACATCCATCATCTTTGCTCTCCATGTTTCGGGACCCCCATGTGGCTCCAGGTTTTCCCAGTCGATCTCCCTGTGGTTGAAATCGCCCATTACCAGTAACTTTGCTCTGCTCGAGTGAGCTCTTCTTGCCACCTCAGCCAGTGTGTCCACCATCACCCTGTTGTTTTCTTCGTACTCCTCTCTTGGCCTCCTGCAGTTCTGTGGTGGGTTATACATCACTCCAATGACTACTTTATGTTCTCCGGACTGAATTGTACCTACAATGTAGTCTCTTTCTCCAATCATGTCCATGCCTTCCATTTCCTCAAATCCCCATTGGTGTTTTATGAGCAGTGCAACCCCTCCTCCCCCTCTACTCCTTCTATCTTTCCTCAGGATCTGATATCCTGTTGGGAAGATTGTGTCTGTTATTATCTCAGCGAGTTTTGTTTCTGTGACTGCTATGATGTCTGGGGATTTTTCACTGATTCTTTCATTCCACTCCTCATGTTTATTCATTATTCCATCCGCATTTGTGTACCAAACCTTTAGTTTCTTTTCTATCATTGTGGTCATGCAAGTATATTGGGGTTGGGGGAGGGAGAGCCTTGGTGGGGGCCTATATGGGGCTGTGGTGTAGGTGGGGTATGTGTTGATGGGGGTGGGGTCAGAATGCCCATAAGGGACAGCTGTTGGGGTGAGGTTTGTGATATGGGGGTTGGTGGCAGAGGGAACAGTGAGTGGGTTGGAGTATAGGTTGCTCAGTTGCGTTGGAATGTCGCGGGTGGGGTCTTTTGGTGGGAGATTCTGTGGGGTGTGTTTGCCCTTCCTCCTGTGTCTGGGTCCTGCTCATTTTCATTGCTTCTCGTTCCTCCTTGCGTCTCTGTACCCTCTCTTTCAGTGTAGTCCTTTCTTCTTGTGTTCTGTGTGTGTGTGTGTGTGTGTGTGTGTGTGTGTGTGTGTGTGTGTGTGTGCGGGCGCGCGCGGGCGCAACACTCAAACAAGCTTGGTACTGATGTGTTATCTTAGGTTAACCTTCTAGGTTAGTGATCTTTTATAACGTACATTTAGATAAGTTCACAACCGCCTCACCTTTACTTCTTCCGTAAGTCAGCGGTGACAGAAAACGACAAGACAACTTGGGCATACGCGTCAAAAATTAATGGCAAACTATGAAAAACAGCCTAAAAATTGACTATAGCTAAGTTTCGGTCAGGGGAAGCTTTATCAGATATATATATAACTTTCCGTGAGGGCGAAACATCGCTATGATGAAGTTCGCACTATTTAATGTGTCAGTTACAAGATGTTAGTTACAAGAATAAAAATAAAATAGTTATAACAGTTATTATAATAATAGTAATCATAATTTTCAAAGGGTAAGCCAGCGGAAGGCCTCGGTCAGACGACCAAAAGCTCCAGTGTGGCGGGTCACCATTTGACTAACACCGGCGTCAGGAAACACTTGTCCTATTTCCTGACAAACCTAACCTAACCTAGTTACAAACAATAAGCATACTAAGAGGTGTACCCAGCTAGCCTCAGTGAGAGTCGAACCCCAGCCAAGTGTGGAACAATAACTTCAGTTCAGGTGGGGGCAAGTTCTCACTCAATTGGTTGAAGTATAAACCTGACAGCGAATAAGAGTGGCTTGGGGCCCCAGGCAGTTATTCCAACCTAACTACCACTTCGGCTGGTACAGAGGGAATGCAAAAAAAAAAAAAAAAAAAGTGGTTGTGTGAATGCCATATAAATTGCAATGTACTCGGCACATGCCAGACCATTGGTGACACTGAAAATTGTGATGTAGTTCAGCTGGGCTTGTGAGGTCCCTCCACAACCACGTGTACGACCTGACGCCTAGGTCTGACGCCGTCAAGAACAAAAGACCTCAGACGTGGGCGTGGCTACAGACGTCTGCCAAGGCAAGGTGTGACCATATAATTGGTTAAATTAGGTCTCCCCAGAGACCTCACAAGCCCAGCTGAACTACATCACAAAATCGATTGTGCTCTCTCGCTTTGAATACTGCTCGATGTTGACGGCTCCATTCAGAGCAAGTGAGATATCAGAGCTGGAATAGATTCACGACCCACATATAATCAGTAATGCATTTAAATTATTGGGAACTCCTCGATGTCTTGTATATGTAGTCACCAAAATGGAAAAGAGATGCAATGATAAAATATATGCAGAAAGTATTTAAGGGCCTACTCTTAAACTTACACACTGCCATGACAACATACTGGAGTGAGAGATATGGGAGAATGTGTAGAATAAACCCAGTGAAAGGCAGGAGTGCCACAGGCACAATAAGAGAACACAGTATCAACATTCGTGGTCCCAGACTTTTAAAAATCTTGCCGGAAGTGATCAGAAACACTGCTGGAACAAGTGAAGTCTTCCAGAGGAAGCTGGACAATTTCCTCCGACATGTGCCAGATCAACCAGTCTGTGACGGATATGTTGGCCAGCAGGCTGCCAGCAGCAACAGCCTGGTTGACCAGGCAAGCACCAGACGAGCTTGGCTCAAGGTCGGGCTGTGAGAGTAGGAAAACTCTCGAAACCCATCTAAGGTATAAAGGCATTCTCAAGTATAGTAACATAGCAACCATTCAAACTTCAGGAAACGTGACCCTCTCCCTCTTCAAGGATGGTGTGTTGATGCGGGTGAAGGGCTTTTGATCCCAGGAAGTGGAACTACCCTCCCCTTCCTCGGATGAAACTTTATTACCTCCCATTTCCAGGACACTATATGACACATACACTGTGTCAGTACATGTGTCCAGTATTCTCTCTCTCCAACACACACCTCTCCTCCAAGCACCCTCTCTCTTCTCAGCACTCTCCCCACCACACACACTCCTCGCTACACTTTCTCTCTCCCCACCACTCTCTCCCCACCACACTCTCTTCCCACCACACTTTCTCCCCCACACTCTCTTCCCACCACACTTTCTCCCTCACACTTCCCCCACCACACTTTTCTGCCCCATGGATCACCTCTACCCTCACAGTAACGACCTAATACTGATGGTAATGGTACCATACTCGCTAGAAATTTGATCATTTATGAGAGGGGTCACAGCACTCAGATCCTGCCAGGGTTGTAGAGAGAGAGAGAGAGAGAGAGAGAGAGAGAGAGAGAGAGAGAGAGAGAGAGAGAGAGAGAGAGAGAGAGAGACAGACAGACAGACAGACAGAGAGAAGAATTAGAAGAACCCTAACTGTACACATCAATTATCTACTTTAGACTGACCAAAAATATCCTTCCTCCTACTGATAAATGCTTTAGAAAACTAACATCAGTCAATCCATCAACATTCAACACTGATGGACCTAACATATCGACCCCAAGCTGAGGGACTGATCACCTCAAACTACTCCTCCTCTTTCATCATTCTTCGTTGTATCGGACTGAAGAACCCACTGGCTGGCGACACGTTACCTCAGTAAACATTCCCAAAATGTTACACAAGTCCCTTATTCCTTCTTCATAAAGTTTATAATGAAAATTCTAATTGCGTTTCCCTGCGCCCTCTCCAGTATATTACAATCTAATTTTTGGTGTAGTCTGGGCACTGACACTGTAATGGCGTCACTTTTGTCTCTGGTGTTATGTACCTCAGAACTTTTACCTGCCTTCACATTCGCTTCACAGTAAATTTCCAAGTTAGATTAGATTAGGTTAGGTTAGGTTAGGTTAATTTAGGTTATTAAGCTAGGTTAAGTTAGGTTAGGCTAGGTTAAGTTAGGTTAGGCTAGGTTACGTTAGGTTAGGCTAGGTTAGGTTAGGTTAGGTTAGGTTAGGTTAATTTAGGTTATTAAGCTAGGTTAAGTTAGGTTAGGTTAGGTTACGTTACGTTAGGATAAGGTTAGGTTACGTTAAGTTAGGTTAGGGTAGGTTAAGCTAGGTTAAGGTATTCAGCTAGGTTAAGTTAGGTTAAGCTAAGTTACGTTACGTTAGGATAAGGTTAGGTTACGTTAAGTTAGGTTAGGGTATGTTAAGCTAGGTTAAGTTATTCAGCTAGGTTAAGTTAGGTTAAGCTAGGTTACGTTACGTTAGGATAAGGTTAGGTTACGTTAAGTTAGGTTAGGGTAGGTTAAGCTAGGTTAAGTTATTCAGCTAGGTTAAGTTAGGTTAAGCTAGGTTACGTTACGTTAGGATAAGGTTAGGTTACGTAAAGTTAGGTTAGGGTAGGTTAAGCTAGGTTAAGTTAGGTTAAGCTAGGTTACGTTACGTTAGGATAAGGTTAGGTTACGTTAAGTTAGGTTAGGGTAGGCTAAGCTAGGTTAAGTTAGGTTATTAAATTAGGTTAAGTTAGGTTAGGCTAGGTTACGTTACCTTAGGTTAAGTTAGGTTAGGTTAAACTAGTTAAGTTAGGTTACGGTACGTTAGGATAAGCTATGTTAAGTTACTTTACGCTAGGATAAGCTATGTTAGGTTACGTTACGCTAGGATAAGCTATGTTAGGTTACGTTCCGTTAAGCTATTTTAGGCTAGGTTAGGCTGTCTCGTATCCATAAAAAATAACAGAAAACGTTAAAAAAAAGGTCTGTGGTGCGAATAGAAAACGGGCAGCCAATACTAGCAACTAGACCAACACAGTCACATTATGACTGTTTAGGATGGCTTAAACAGTCACCCATTTGACTGTTGTTTACAACGGTGTCACAATGCCTGTATTTAAGAGAACGGAAAGCACACAAATATTGCTTATAATTACGATAAGGTTTATTTTTTTTTATTCGAAGGAACTCGTACGGGTTTAGCACTTCCCTATGAATAAAGTAATTAGCCAAATGAAAGTTCTGGCCGACAGATGGCTCTAACTTCACCCTGAACCCAGTGTGTATGTTTAACTGGTAACCGTAGAGGTGAGAGTGACTGGCAGGTGAAACACGTTCTTACAGTCAGTTAGGTAATCAAGACGCATGATTCACTAATAACTCTCATCCCTAACCTGGAGAGAGAGAGAGAGAGAGAGAGAGAGAGAGAGAGAGAGAGAGAGAGAGAGAGAGAGAGAGAGAGACAGACAGACAGACAGACAGAGACAGAGACAGACAGAGAGAGAGAGAGAGAGAGAGAGAGAGAGAGAGAGAGAGAGAGAGAGAGAGAGAGAGAGAGAGAGAGAGAGAGAGAGAGAGAGAGAGAGAGAGAGAGAGAGAGAGAGAGAGAGAGAGAGAGAGAGAGAGAGAGAGAGAGAGAGAGAGAGAGAGAGAGAGAGAGAGAGAGAGAGAGAGAGAGAGAGAAAGAGAAAGAGAGAGAGAGAGAGAGAGAGAGAGAGAGAGAGAGAGAGAGAGAGAGAGAGAGAGAGAGAGAGAGAGAGAGAGAGAGAGAGAAAGAAAGAGAAAGAGAAAGAGAAAGAGAAAGAGAGAGAGAGAGAGAGAGAGAGAGAGAGAGAGAAAGAGAAACAATGGGATATAGAGGAAGTGATCAACCACAACATGAAGTCTTGTTTATACTTGCGTATTTAACTGTGTCTTTGTTTCTTGATGGAAGGGATGGGAGAAGAGGGAGGGATGAGGTGGGAGAAAGAAAGAGGAGATGAGGAAAGAAAGAAGAGGGAGGATGGAAAGAAGAGGGAAAGGTAAGAAGGGATGAGGTGAGGAAAGAAGAGGAGAGGTGAGGTGGAAAGAAGAGGATGAGGTGAGAAAGAAGGTATGAAAGAAGAAGGATGAGGTGAGGAAAGGAGGGATGAGGTGAGATGAGGTGGAGGAAAGAAGAAGGGATGAGGTGAGGAAAGAAGAAGGATGAGGTGAGGAAAGAAGAAGGATGAGGTGGAGGAAAGAAGGAGTGAGGGAGAAAGGGATGAAGATGAGGTGAGGAAAGAAGAGGATGGGTGAGGAAAGAAGAGGGATGAGGTGAGGAAAGAAGAGGGATGAGGTGAGGAAAGAAGAAGGGATGGAGGTGGAGAGAAGGGAGAGGAGGGTGATGAAGGTAGGGGTGAAGGAAGAGGAGGAAGGGAGGATGAGGTGAGGAGGAAAGAAGATGAGGTGGGAGTGAAAGAAGAGATGAGGTGAAGAAGGAGAAGGATGGAAAGGGGGAGAAAAAGAGGGATGAGGTGAGGGAAAGAAGAGGACGGAGGAAAGAAGAGGGATGAGGTGAGGAAAGAAGAAGGATGAGGTGAGGAAAGAAGAGGGATGAGGTGAGGAAAGAAGAGGGATGAGGTGAGGAAAGAAGAAGGATGAGGTGAGGAAAGAAGAGGGATGAGGTGAGGAAAGAAGAAGGATGAGGTGAGGAAAGAAGAGGGATGAGGTGAGGAAAGAAGAGGGATGAGGTGAGGAAAGAAGAGGGATGAGGTGAGGAAAGAAGAAGGATGAGGTGAGGAAAGAAGAGGGATGAGGTGAGGAAAGAAGAAGGATGAGGTGAGGAAAGAAGAGGGATGAGGTGAGGAAAGAAGAGGGATGAGGTGAGGAAAGAAGAGGGATGAGGTGAGGAAAGAAGAGGGATGAGGTGAGGAAAGAAGAGGGATGAGGTGAGGAAAGAAGAGGGATGAGGTGAGGAAAGAAGAGGGATGAGGTGAGGAAAAAAGAGGGATGAGGTGAGGAAAGAAGAGGGATGAGGTGAGGAAAAAAGAGGGATGAGGTGAGGAAAGAAGAGGGATGAGGTGAGGAAAAAAGAGGGATGGGGTGAGGAAAAAAGAGGGATGAGGTGAGGAAAGAAGAGGGATGAGGTGAGGAAAAAAGAGGGATGAGGTGAGGAAAGAAGAGGGATGAGGTGAGGAAAGAAGAGGAGTGAGAGGAGAAAGGGAGTTAAGTAAGTTTATTTAGGCACAGGTACACATAAGTACACTTAGCATACATAGTGTAAATTACGTCGGATTACTCCCAAAAACAGTCAGGTAAAGTGACTTATTTCCATTGAGGTGATGTAAAGAGAAGGAGAAGAGACGGGAACGTGAGAAGGATGGGGAGAGGACCCGTTGGTTAGTCTCATTACCCATTCTTCTGCGTGTTCTCAGTGATTCGCTTTTTGTTATTGTCACCTATTCGGTATTCTTCCGTAAAAAAATCGGGGTTCTGATGGTGATGGCCCCTGATCTTCGTGTTCTGATTTACTAGTAATTGCTGCGGTAGTTCTGAGGTTCTGATTGGCTGGTAAGAGTTAAAGATATTTGTACCATGTGGTGTTCTGGAGCTTTCATTTGCTAGTAATTCATTACCACTGTCGTCTGTGGGTCCTGATTGGCTGGGATGAGCTGGAGTCCTGAGTGGTTAGTGGCCAATTCGCCTCCTGGTCTGCAGTACTGACTGGCTAAAACAGACTGCAGAAGTCTTCATCACAGTGTTGTCTGGGACTATGATTAGCAAGTAACAAAATTACCTGATAGTACCGGGACCTGATTGTTAGGAATATTCAACCGAATCCTGCCTCCATATATCCAAATCTTAACACAAAATCTTAAAAAAAAAATACCATGGAACCTATAATGCTTTAAAATCTTAAAATTGAAAAAATAATTTTGAGAAAGGCATTAACTTAAACAAAAAAAAAACAGGAAAACAGACATTGACACACAGGAAAAAATATAGGGAAAAAAACGGGAGCATTAAAATAGGGAAATCAGAGAGAGGGGGAATAAGGGTCTTGTCCGGGGAACACAAATGAGGTACACGTTATGCTGGCTGGCCAGTGTATTATTACAGGTGACGGAGTAATTCCCCCAAATCACTCTGGTGATCGTATGTTTCACCCTTCCGGTTTGTGCTATAAACATTACGCAAAACACACATACACACACGTACCTACACAAACACACACACACACATACACACATACACACACACACACACACACAGCCACTGATTACCTCATTCTCCTTATTTTTCGCAGTTTTACCCTGTACTTGACTGAAGAATGCAGTCTTCATTAATGATCTCCAAATATTGTACAAGTGTGTCATTGGTTTTCTAAACCACTGCATCACACACACTGCCACTGTTCACCTAGCAGTAAGTAGGTACCAGCGTCATTCGGGTATTGCTCATCACACACCACAAACTTCAGAGAATTACTCTTCACCTGAGACCATCAACCACAATGACAACACCGCGAACTTGACTTCCTCCACGATCAGATTAGCTGGAACATTTTTCTCTTTAATACGTATGACTTTTCATGTTCCTCCTACGATAATTAATTTTATTAGAGAGAAATATCGCTAAGTGCAGTATTGAGTTCAATTGGCTGGTATAAAGAGGAGCTCCAAGAAAAGTGGCAGAGGTTAAGTGGACCGCAAGTTGCCGGTGGTGGGACGTACAACACTGCCTGTCGGAAGCAATTCTCCCGAGGAGTGTTTCTTAAAAATAAAATTTCCACGTTATTACCTAATATTAGCGAAACCTAATTAGCTACATGCGCTCCCGAAGACTACTGTTGTGAGCTAAGCCACAAAGGAAGTCAGAGGAACGAATGCACGGGTACCCAACAAACGAATCACAGAACGGATGCGCTTGGAACTCGTCCGATATGTTATTAAGAATTCGTATTATTACGTCAGGTGTAAGCCCAACTAACCACCGGAGCCTAACATTGTCCAACAGCCTCCTAGCATACATATGGGGGATTGCCAAGAGACCTCTGGCTGTCTTCAACAGGAAGTTGGACAGACACCTAAAGTCAGTACCTAACCAACCAGTTCGTATGTCGGTTTGCGTGCGGCCAGCAGTAACAGCCTGGCTGATCAGGCCCTAATCCACCGCGAGGCCTGGTTATGACCCGGGCCGCGGGGGCGTTGACCCCCGAAACACCCTCCAGGTAGACACCATGTATACCATCTAATTACGGTTTACCAATGGTCTGTAAGACCTAATACGTAATGGAATGACAAGCCAAATGAGGAAGTCAAAAGACTCATCCAGAACCACGTACACACGAACACAGCCACGGACACGCACAAGACAGCCATGACAACGTTCACGTAACCACGAACACACAGACACTAGCCATCGTCACGTACAACAGACATTAGATTTTGCCGCCGAAGTGGCTAGTTTATTGTGTATCCACATATGGATGAGGCCTAGGACCTAGGCCTCAAAAGAATTTACAGGAGTACATCACTTATCTGTTACAAACAAATAACAGACACCAAAAAAAAAAATTGAAAACCCGACACACTGGACATTTACGTCGCGGTGAAAAAAGAAAGTGACCATTACTGAGTGTACTCTAGCCACGGCAGCTCACCCGGATAAGTTGTATACATCCATGATTCTCCTTCAGGTTCTTCCACTACCAGCTGTATTACCATCGATCTTGGTGTGAACCGGATAATATCCGTCAGGAATTCTTCCACCTGTGCACCGTCAGTCAAGAATACTTTCACCAGTGGGTTTTTATACTGGTGACTCGGTCTATCATTGTTCCACCTCAACCTGGCTACCTACCTGGACTGAACACATCGACTCCAGGCTGAGGGACTGAACACATCGACTCCAAGCTGAGGGACTGAACACATCGACTCCAGGCTGAGGGACTGAACACATCGACTCCAGGCTGAGGGACTGAACACATCGAATCCAGGCTGAGGGACTGAACACATCGAATCCAGGCTGAGGGACTGATTACCTCAAACTCCTTTCTCTGCATCGGACTGAAGAAGCCACTGGCTGTTAAAACGTTTCCAGAATGAAGTTACCCAAATGTTGCACAACTGTCCCATATATCATTACTCAAATCACCAAAAATAGAAACTCAATTCTCAACATATATATAATGAAGAATATACACCTATCAGTATGTGTACTTAAGCGGTGTATATCTATAAGCGCTGAGAGTTTTCTGTCATCCTTAGAGGGATTAATGACCCTCGTGTGGTCGATAAGCTTTCAACCTAACAAACCATTTACCCAATCAAGAGTTGTGGAAATTCTGTGATTCCGGTTACTTTTTATTTTAAGCCATAATTTCCTGCCGACGTAAATAATCTTTCTGTACTCACCTATATGTGGTTGCAGGGGTCGAGTCACAGCTCGCTAGTCGCTACTAGGCCACTCTCTCCCCGCTCCAAGAGCCTTATCATACCTCTTCTTAAAGCTATGTATGGATCTCGCCTCCACTACTTCACTCTCCAGATTGTTCAACTTCCTGGCAGCTCTAAGGCTAAAGAAATATTTCATAACATCACTCTTGACTCATCTGAGTTTTCAACTTCAAGTTCCAGCTGGCCTTGTTTGCCAGGCTGCCTGCCTGCCTGCCTGCCTGCCTGCAGGCTGACTTTCTAATATGCTTATTTGGTTGGTTAATTGGGTTTAAAGCCTATTGACACAGGTGGGTCATTAAAACTGCTTGTCATCTATTAACCAATAATTGAAAACAGTTAAATCTCAAATATAGGCATATTGAGATATTAAAGTATATTCTAAGTGCATGTGAAAATATTATATATATATATATATATATATATATATATATATATATATATATATATATATATATATATATATATATATATATATATATATATATATATATATATATAATGTCGTGCCGAATATGTAAAACTGGTCAATTAACAAGAACTCATTTAAAATTAAGTCCTTTCTAAGATTTTCTTTTATACGTTTAAAGATATTTTTTTTCATTAATGTTGATGTAAAAATTTATAATTTTGCACCAAAAGGAACTTAGAAAACTTACCTAACCTTTTCATAACAAGAACAATTTATTTTAGCCTAACGCAACTAAATATATTTTAAATACGTTTATAATAATTTAATACTAAACAAACACAGTGAAATATATTTTTTTCGTTAGGTTCAGAATGATTTTGGTGAAATTATTGCATACATAAATTTTCACTTGTCCTATATGGCAAGATGAGCGTTGCTATTTAAGCCAAGATCGCAAGTTCTGCCTATTCGGCACGACATATATATATATATATATATATATATATATATATATATATATATATATATATATATATATATATATATATATATATATATATATATATATATAGTACCACCTCTAGAACTGACTACGGACCCTCATCCTCAGGTCATCTGACCGAGACCTTCCGCTGGCTTACCCGTCCACCACATTAAAATATAATATTATATATGCTCAATTGCTTTCTAAACTCTGCTGCTGGACTGCGAACCTGTCTGCCTGCCTGCCTGCTTCATTGCTTGCCAACCTCCTTGTCTTCCTTCTGTTTGCCTGCTTGCCTGCTTGCCAACCTTCCTGACTTATAAAGCATTTGTCAACCTGCCTATTCTAGGTGGACGACCCACTCTAGAAGACTCGGTAGTATTTTATTTCTATGAAAATTGAGGACGCTATTTCCTCCTGCCTTCCCGGCTTCACAGTCTGAACAGCTGTCCAACTCAGAATTCTTTTTTTTTTACACTCTTACACTCTTTGCAGCCGGTCATCAACCCTGGTGGAGCGTCTCACCATAACAGAATTTTCGCGAGGGAGGGCTAAACACGGCTCAGATTGTAGATGAATGGTTCAAAGAACCGAAACGTTGTTAAATTAGACACATGTGCAACTCTTGGGTGTCTTTATTGAGGAAATGTTTCGCCACACAGTGGCTTCATCAGTCCATACAAAGGATAAACTTGAAGAACAGGAGGAGAATGAGGTAATCATTCTCCATTCATCTACAATCCTGTCAGACACTGCAACTTCTTGGGATCTTAATACTTGGGAATTCTTCGCTTGTCTAACCCTTGGGCACGACCTACTTCCACATTGGACAAATGTGACACCACCTATGACTGCTGCACCTCTCCTGCCATACGGTTTATAAGCTGCTTCTCCGCTCATATGCCGTATTCTATTCAAGATTGATGGACTGACCACGTCGACTCAAGGCTGAGGGACTGATTACCTCATTCTCCTCCTGTTCTTCAAGTTTATTCTTCGTATGGACTGATGAAGCCACTGTGTGGCGAAACGTTTCCTCAATAAAGATACCCAAGAGTTGCACATGTGTCTAATTTAACAACGGCTCAGATTATAGCGGCCTTTAAACTATAAACTTCTGGGGGTCCTATCATTACTGAACCTTCGTGAAGAAAACAGTACCAGCACACTGTTGATGTTCCATCTATGTATCTATCATATTCACTACGGTACCAGCACACTGTTGAAGTTCCATCTATGTTAGAAGTGATCAAGGTCCCTGGATCGAAAGGTTTTCTAATAAATATGTTATAGTGTTTGCTTACGTGTCTTTCTAAACCAATTTGTCGGTATTTATTACCAAGGTTTATACCATGTATCTATCATACTGACTACGGTACCAGCACACTGTTGATGTTCCATCTAAGAACATAAGAAAGAAGGAACACTTCAACAGGCCTACTGGCCCATGCGAGCAGGTCCAAGTCTCTTACCGGCTTAAGCCAATGCCCCAACCTAGTCAGGTCAGGTCACATCCACTTAAGGAAGGAACACGGTAACTGACCTACTAGCACAAGCTAGTCAGGTCCAACTCACACCCACCCACACCCATTCATGTATTCATCTAACCTATTTTTAAAACAACACAACGTTTTAGCCTCTATAACTGTACTCGGGAGTTTGTTCCACTCATCCACAACTCTATTACCAAACCAGTGCTTTCCTATATCCTTCCTGAATCTGAATTTTTCCAACTTAAAACCATTGCTAGGAGTCCTGTCTAGACTAGATATTTTCAGGACGCTATTTATATCCCCTTTATTTATTCTTGTTTTCCATTTATACACCTCAATCATCTCCCCCCTAATTCTATGCCTTTCTAGAGAGTGCAGATTCAGGACCCTCAATCTATCCTCAAAGGAGAGATCATACTGACCACGGTACCAGCACACTGTTGATGTTCCATCTATGTATCCACCATATTGGCTACGGTACCAGCACACTGTTGATGTTCCATCTATGTATCCATCATATTGACTACGATACCAGCACACTGTTGATGTTCCATCTATGTATCCATCATATTGACTACGATACCAGCACATTACTGTTGTATCCAATTTTATTTAATCAAATGCTTATTGCATATTAAACAAATATTACGTTCTTCGCTCGAAATATTTTTTCTACATTCCTTTTAATCAAGTTTATTTACACTAAGAAGTGGGCACTTTCCAATATATACACCATGTATTTCTCAGTGTATATACACCGAGGTGTGTATCTCAGTGTAGAAATAATTAGGACACGTGTCAGAAGATATCCCTTTTCCTGTCGAATTAAACATCAACATTAAACACAGTGTTTGCATGTCAAGTGATGGTTTTAATCCTTATATTCTATGTATTAAAATATTTTTGACTGGAAGTGTCCTGGTGACACGCAGCTTTAATGACTCAAATGTAGTCGACAGTCCTGAAACCTAATAATTACGTCCCACACAGTGTTGTTATTATCTCCATCATATTACATTTTTTCTTTGGGTGTTGTGGTGTTCTGTACAGAGAGTCGCCCCTCCGTCAGGAGAGGTTTATGACATTAAATTATGATAGGAAATCTCCTGCAGGAAATTGTCTTCCTGGGGTTGAGAGAGAGAGAGAGAGAGAGAGAGAGAGAGAGAGAGAGAGAGAGAGAGAGAGAGAGAGAGAGAGAGAGATTGAGATTTCAGCTTAGGCTTTAATTGGCAACTAACAACATATGTGTCGTGAAACTATCCCCTGGGGCCTCCCAGTGCCTCAGGATCATACATGTAAGAGGGAGGTGGGAGGTATAATGAAGAGGAGGTGGGGGAAAAGAGTGAGAGGGGAAATGTGAGGAAAGAGAGAGAGACCATACCCCCGGCCGGGATTGAACCCGCGGTCATAGAGTCTCAAAACTCCAGAAGGGAGGGTAAACAGAAAAGGGTGTTACGTGTAGGACGATTTGCCTTTTCTTATTCTGAAAACAATGGAGCAATGTAAGCAAACAATATGACGTATTTATTAGACAATGTTCCAGTCTTGGGACCTTGATCATTCTAACATACATAGCTTAAAAAGACAGTATATAAAGATGGTGAGTGAAGTGTGATGTATAGTGACCTGAAGAATAACATATATGTAGCATTTTTAACCTCTGTATGCTAGAAGTGATCAAGGTCCCAGGACCGAAACGTTCACTAATATATCCTAGTGTTTAATTATGTGTCTTTCTAAACTAACTTGTCGGTATTTATTATCAAGTTGTATACCAACAATAACAGTACATTCTCGGTGTTAGTCAAGCTTTATACGATATCCACATCGTGGATATTGCTTTCCTCTTCTACAAGTTACATCCTGAGAATATCAACGGTGTTTACTTCGCCTACTGCATGTGATAGTTACATCGTGGGTACACCCCTAGTGTGTAATTGTACAATTACATGGTGGGAACAATAGTTGTGTCTCCCTCTCTTATTCCATCATCCAGGCGCATGTCAGTCAGGTTCAGCCAGTGAACTTCAGTACGGAGCTGAGAGTTTTGTCTAGAATTCCACTGATGCGACGGTGCGTATGGGAGCTTATAAGATTTTTTTTCCACTGAATATTAACTTACTACTACTACTAATGATAACAATGACAAAAACGATAGTAAATTAACGAATAACTTCAAAATTAATAAGTATATTATATAAAAGAATAATAACGATAACGGAAGAAGGTGTTCCCACAATCCATAAACACAATACCTGTGTTGGAATATCCAACAAACTAACTGCCCGTAACGACTTAATTACCTAATAATGAGCAATTAACGCCTGACAAAAATTAATCACCACCAGAGAGGCCATTAGCGCCTGGCTGCTCTTCCATTGAAACCCTCTGCCTATTTATTAGTCTGAGTGTGTTAGGTAAAAAACTAGCGCTCTGTCGCTGGGTTTTTACACTCAGACTATCGTTTTTTGTTGTGGGACCGCAGCTGAAGACTCTCTCGAGAGTGCATCCACTACATCTGTGTAAATCTCGAGTATCTTAAAGGCTTAGGTAATTATCGAGCATCCGTAGAGTCAACTGGAACAGCAAGTCCGGAACCTATTTCCTCCACCGTCGTCTTTACAAGAGTTAGAATAAGCGTTGCTGGAGGAATGGCTCAAAAATTTCCCTGGATACTAACTATACCACGGGCTGGATCAAATGTAGAAGTTTTCAAGAGGAAATGTACCGATATCTCCGCCTAGTGCCAGATCAACCAGTCTGTGATGACTAAGCCAGCCAGCTGCTAACAGCAACAGGCTGGTTAAACGGAACAAGAAGCTTGTCCTCAGGTCGAACTATGAGCGTGCAAGAGTCCTCGATAACCAGTCACAGGATGACAGGCAAAACCCAACCTTTGTTAATTATTTACACACACACACACACAACACGATAAAGCTCACTGAGCAGTTAGAAAGTAGACGTAGTAGTGACCAGCGAAGAGGCGAGGCCAGGAGCTATGAATTACCCCTGCAACCACATATAGGTGAGTACACACACACACGTCTAGACTTTCCACTCAAATATGACAAATACGGTGAGACAGCGCCACTAATCTGATATTCAGCGCTTCTGGCTTCAGGCATCCCACCGACCAGTCATGACTGACAAGAGTACCTGGCTGTTGCCTGGAATGTGGACCCATCCTGTTGCCTGGTATGTGAATTACTGCTGCTGCCTGAGAATGTAGACCCTTGGTCCTGTGATCTATTATCCTTGGAATAACTATACAATAATAGAAGAATGAAGCATAACTAGGTGCACAACTCCCTAGGAATAGATGCATAGGATAATAGAAGGATGAAGCAAGTGGGAGAGAAGACAGGAGGAGAAAGTCAAAGGAAAGAGACGTAAACAAGCTGATGTTCACGAAAACAGATTTACAACGATCTCGAAAGAGTGAGCAAAGGTGACCAGAAAAACCAGTGAAACAGATTCTAAAACATGGGAGCTCGTCACAAGGAAGTTAAGACCGTGGTGCAGACGGTTTCTGTAAGACCGAGCGACCTCCAAGCCCCAGTAGATCCTCCCAGATACTTTCCATTGTATTCTGACACCCTCCTCTTCTCTCCACGCCCCCATGATCGCCTCGAGCTACCGCATGTGATCTGAAACAGATCTGCAGAATACCGGAAAAAAACGAGGTTACAGAATACGCGAGCGATGGGGAGTGCATGTGGGTCAGCGAAGCTGCCATGAAAACAGCGTGATGTACAACAGTTACCATACCCAGAGAAGAGACTGGCCCACACACCTCGTGATGGCCAAGGAGAACCTCTATAATTCTCAGGGCAACAAGATAGAGTATTGCTACATTCTGAAAGCCTTAATATCAGATTTTAGAAGTTCACGCGAAGAGATAAGGTTTTGTGTGTGGTGGTGTGGGTTACTGACCAGAACCTTGGCAGCCATATTGGATGTCAGGCCGTATCGGCAAGCAAATACATATAACGCATTATATATCTATATATATATATATATATATATATATATATATATATATATATATATAAATAAATATATATATAATTATATCTTTCTTCTTTCAACACACCGGCCGTATCCCACCGAGGCGGGGTGGCCCAAAAGGAAAAACGAAAGTTTCTCCTTTCAAATTTAGTAATATATACAGGAGAAGGGGTTACCAGCCCCTTGCTCCCGGCATTTCAGTCCCCTCTTAGGACACGCATGGCTTACGGAGGAAGAATTCTGTTCCACTTCCCCATGGAGAATATGTATATATTTATATATATATATATATATATATATATATATATATATATATATATATATATATATATATATATATATATATATATATGTAAAACAACCACTGTGAAAGAATATAGAAATTGAAAGCGCTTTCGTGAGTAGTCACGAAAGCGCTTGGAATTTCTATATTCTTTCACAGTGGTTGTTTTGCATATTCTGAAATCACCTGTTATATATATATATATATATATATATATATATATATATATATATATATATATATATATATATATATATATATATATATATAATATATATATATATATATAATATATATATATATATATATATATATATATATATATATATATATATATATATATATATATACATACATACATATATATGCAGAACAACCATTGTGAAAAAATACTGAAAGTTCCAGCACTTTCGTGGTTTCTCACATTATCAAGGAACTATGATAATGTGAGAAATCACGAAAACACTTGGAATTTCACTATTTTTTTCATTCTTCTAGGCCTCTAGGCCTATTGTTGTGGTGTTGGGTGCAGTAATCTGCAAGGTAGTAAGTTGAATCACACATTCTACAGATTTCCCAAGGATTCTTAAACACGAGGAAATACAGACTACTACCTGGAAACAGAAATACTGGGAGCCTGTAGAATGAAATAGTCTATGTATCGAATATAATAGATGGCCTTATGGTCTTTTATTATCATTTTAGCTCTGTGGGTGAGTTGTTACAGCGATGGGTTTGCTATATGCCAGGACCAAGGTTCGCGTCCTTCTCCATTCTTCTTTTTCTTTATTGAAAATCACTCATTACGAACTATCTTGAGTTTATACCAATCGGTATATATGTCGTGCCGAATAGGCAGAACTTGCGATCTTGGCTTAAATAGCAACGCTCACCTTGCCATATAGGACAAGTGAAAATTTGTGTATGCAATAATTTCGCCAAAATCATTCTGAACCTAACGAAAAAAATATATTTCACTGTGTTTGTTTAGTATTAAATTACTGTAAACGTATCTAAAATATATTTTGTTGGTTTAGGCTAAAATAAATTGTTCTTGTTATAATAAGGTTAGGTAAGTTTTCTAAGATTCTTTTGGTGCAAAATTACAAATTTTTACATTATCATTAATGCAAAAAAATATATCTTTAAGTGTATAAGAGAAAATTTTAGAAAGGACTTAATTTTAAATGAGTTCTTGCTAATTGACCAGTTTTACATATTCGACACGACATATATATATATATATATATATATATATATATATATATATATATATATATATATATATATATATATATATATATATATATATATATCTCAAAGATACACATACCTCGGTATACATGCACAGAGATACACTCCTGTGTACATACAGAGTTATACACCTCGGTGTATATACAAAGAAATAAATACTTCAGTGTATATACCCTAAGTTCCAGCCAAAATTCATTACATATGCACTTTACGTTGCAAGTGCCTGTAGCCAACAACACTCCACTTAGGGTAAAACAAATTCAATTGTGACAAAGCTGACTTAAGGACAGCTCAAGTACGTCTTTGTAAACAAATACAATACCCAGAGACTAATATCAATGTGGCTTCACACTGAAATGCCTTGCCTGGTTTCATTTTCCCGGTTTTGCAATTCTGCAATGTGCCATAAGTGGCCGGGCTTGAATTGTGGGTGAGTTGATGGATGGGGGGAAGGGGAGAGGAGGTGGAGGGATAGATGAATGGGTTGAGGACCGAATGAGTGGGATGGATAAGTGGGAAAGTGTCTGGTAGGATGAATGGTGCTGGGATTTGTGACACTGTCATAATTCTGGAAGAATTACCGACAATAACTAATGTGACAATTTAATTGCACTTGTGTCCCAACACCATTTTTGACGTTGCACAAAATCTGAGTACGTAACTAAGACATATACAATGGTTAATGGGGAGGTTTGAAGCCTATCGACTATACGTAACCTTTTCACCACCAGACAAGAATACTGGAATCCCTAAAATAAAAGATTAAAGAATACTCGTAGTATATATACTGAGAGACCACGAAATCGTAATGACACGACTGCAAACAAACCATACCACGGGTGGGGATAGAACCCGCGATCAGAGAGTCATAAAACCCTCTGATCGCGGGTTCTATCCCCACCCGTGGTATGGTTTGCATATTGAGAGAAATACCTAACAACAGAGAAATACATCTTTCAGTGTACATACCCTGAGGAAATGGTATGGTGATACCGACAAGATGTGGAAAAAGACACTTATGTACAGTTCAGGACATTTATTAAAGGAAACGTTTCGCCACGAGTGGCTTCTTCAGTCCTAATATTAGGACTGAAGAAGCCACTCGTGGCGAAACGTTTCCTTTAATAAATGTCCTGAACTGTACATAAGTGTCTTTTTCCACACGTACATACCCTGTGTGGGTGACACAATGGAGGGAAATGTATCTGATTAAGTCTCTAGTGGGCGAAACATCTTCACAATAAAATGCCATAAGAAACAAGGAGCACTGCAGCAGGCCTATTGGCCCATGCTAGGCAAATCCAAGTCAACATCAAAATGGTATACAATACCGACAGGTTGTTAGGTAAGACACATATGCAACAGTTAGACAACTTTATTCCGAAACGTTTCGCCTACACAGTAGGCTTCTTCAGTCGAATACAGAAAATAGGCAGGAACAGTAGAGATGTGACTGATTACATCGTCTTCACAT
Source organism: Cherax quadricarinatus (assembly GCF_038502225.1). Lineage (NCBI taxonomy): Eukaryota > Metazoa > Arthropoda > Malacostraca > Decapoda > Parastacidae > Cherax > Cherax quadricarinatus. Next base: position 13,176,027 of record NC_091374.1, read on the forward strand.
CTCTACTGTTCCTGCCTATTTTCTGTATTCGACTGAAGAAGCCTACTGTGTAGGCGAAACGTTTCGGAATAAAGTTGTCTAACTGTTGCATATGTGTCTTACCTAACAAATCCAAGTCACCTAATGGCCCAAGCCAGTCAGGTCCAACCCGCATTGTATTTTCTTTATGCACTCTTGGTAACGGCTTGACAAAGCTCCTGGAGAGCGAAACGTTACCACAATAAAATTCCGCATTAGATGCATCTGTGTCCTTTTTACCTAACAAACTCTTGATACTCTCTGCCATCCTCTCACCCAGAAACACTGAGCACAACAGCACTGTGTTACCCTGAAAGTTAAGACACATGTGCAACATCTGGATATCTTTATTGTAGACGTTTCGCCATCCAGTGGCTTTATCAATACAGATTCTAGGACATAATTAGAAGACAGTGGAATTATATACAAAAGAGTGGCTTCTTCAGTCCTAATGAAGACTGAAGAAGCCACTCTTTTGTATATAGTTTTACTGTCTTCTAATTATGTCCTAGAATTTGTATTGATAAAGCCGCTGGATGGCGAAACGTCTACAATAAAGATATCCAGATGTTGATAAATTAGACACATGTGCAACTCTTGGGTATCTTTATTGAGGAAACGTTTCGCCACACAGTGGCTTCATCAGTCCATACGTAGGAGAACAGGAGGAGAATGAGGTAATCAGTCCCTCAACCTCATTCTCCTCCTGTTCTTCAAGATTCTCCTTTGTATGGACTGATGAAGCCACTGTGTGGCGAAACGTTTCCTCAATAAAGATACCCAAGAGTTGCACATGTGAACATCAAAATGGTATACAATACCGACAGGTTGTTAGGTAAGACACATATGCAACAGTTAGACAACTTTATTCCGGAATAAAGTTGTCTAACTGTTGCATATGTGTCTTACCTAACAGTTGCACATGTGTCTAATTTATCAACATGTCGGTTCTCTGAACCATTCATCTACAAATATCCAGATGTTGCACATGTCTTAACTTTCATATTGTCGGGATTTTATACCTTTCTTGCACAACTGTGTTATCCTGTTCGAAATGACAGCTATAAAGTGGGAAGAGTAGTTATCTATGTTGTGATAAAAGGTTTAGAAAATCAACTAATTTTAGAATAAGATACCTATGCAACATGGAAATAAATGGTATAAAATACCGACACAATGGAAATATAAACACAAATGCAGTATAATATGATCCTTTATTGACAACGTTTCACCCACACAGTGGGCTTTTTCAAGTCACACACGGATCTACCTGGGGTTGGATGGTACGAGAGTATTTATTTACATTCTGAACATGACTATAAATACTCTCGTACCTTCCAACCCCAGGTAGATCCGTGTGTGACTTGAAAAAGCCCACTGTGTGGGTGAAACGTTGTCAATAAAGGATCATATTATACTGCATTTGTGTTTATATTTCCACCTATGCAACATATGGGAATCTTTACTGCAGTGAGGCGAGTCGAAGAGGAAGCGGAGTCACAGTGGAACCCAACCACTAGTGTAAGTAGGTCTTCAGTGTGTCAAGTGCTTCATTCTTCAGATATCTATGTTGTCCTGTCAGATTCCATCACAGAAGAAGTATCTCGTATACTCCCGGTTGTATGCGAGTTAATGAGATTCGAGTGAGCTGGGAGACTCCAGCATGGCGAAGAGGAAATCAAATTTCCCACTACGGATTCGGTAGCTATACCGACTTTAAATATTTGTTCCAGAATAGATGGTGTGTGGATGGTGGCTTGGGTGACTTGTTGGCTAGATGGATGAGATGGGTGAGAGGCACTGTTAGCTGGTATACATACAACAGCTAATTTATCTAATTAGCTGTTGTTTATCAACAGTTCTCTAACTCTCACTCTACAGAGAACACAAAGTCACAATACCCTGACTGGAACAATACACAATCAGATAAATTAGACACGCGCAACATTTGGGTATCTTTAATGAGGAAACGTTTCGCCACACAGTGGCTTCATTAGTCCATACAAAGAAGTATGAACATTAAAATGGTATAAAATACCGACAGGTTGTTAGGTAAGACACATATGCAACAGTTAGGTATCTTTATTATGAAACGTTTCGCCTACATAGTAGGCTTCTTCAGTCAAGTACAGAAAAGTTGATAGAAGCAGAAGATACTTGAAGACGATGTAATCAGTCCATCACCCTTAAAGTTTTGAGGTGGTCAGTCCCTCAGTCTGGAGAAGAGCATTGTTCCATAGTATGAAACAATATGGAGAAGAAGTGACAGGATGGAGCTTTTTATAGCGCCAAGAGGTGAGACGTAGGCCACTAGGAGAGGTAAGAACTCAGATGTTGAGAGGTCAGGTCCCTCTCAAATCCAGCCCCTCTCATTAGTGGAAGTTGTCGAAGTTGATTGCAGGTCTGTACCAAGATACCCTTGTGTTGCAGTGTCTGACAGATTGAACATTAAAATGGTATAAAATACCGACAGGTTGTTAGGTAAGACACATATGCAACAGTTAGGTATCTTTATTATGAAACGTTTCGCCTACACAGTAGGCTTCTTCAGTCGAATACAGAAAGTAGGCAGGAACAGTAGAGATGTGAAGACGATGTAATCAGTCCATCACCCTTGAAGTTGTAGAATTTGAGGTTGTCAGTCCCTCGGCCTGGAGAAGTTCAGTTCCATAGTCAGGAACTATCTGAAGATCAAGCGACAGTGCGGAGACTTAAATACTGTCGGAAGGAGAGGTGCAGGGTAGTAGTAGTAGTAGTGAGAGGCCACTGAGAGGTCATGTCCCTCTCAGATCCAACACTTCTCACTTGAAAAGCTTGTCCAAGGTGTTTTCTGTACCAAGATGCCTTGTGTTGCAGTGTCTGACAAGATGAACATCAAAGTGAGAAGTGTTGGATCTGAGAGGGACATGACCTCTCAGTGGCCTCTCACTACTACTACTACTACCCTGCACCTCTCCTTCCAACAGTATTTAAGTCTCCGCACTGTCACTTGATCTTCAGATAGTTCCTGACTATGGAACTGAACTTCTCCAGGCCGAGGGACTGACAACCTCAAATTCTACGACTTCAAGGGTGATGGACTGATTACATCGTCTTCACATCTCTACTGTTCCTGCCTACTTTCTGTATTCGACTGAAGAAGCCTACTGTGTAGGCGAAACGTTTCGGAATAAAGTTGTCTAACTGTTGCATATGTGTCTTACCTAACAACCTGTCGGTATTGTATACCATTTTGATGTTCATGTGGCATGGTTATTTAACTGTCCAACATTTAGAACTTTGCATTTGTCTATATTAAACTGCATCTGCCACCTCTCCGACCACTGCATCAGTCTACTCAAATCTTCCTGGAGTGCTCTAATGTCCTCGTCAGAATGAATTCGACGGCCTATTTTGGTGTCATCGGCAAACTTGCTGATGTCGCTCTTTATGCCCTCATCTATGTCGTTTATGTATATTGTGAACAGCAGGGGGCCCAACACTGACCCCTGTGGAACACCGCTCGTGACGCTTCCCCACTCTGATTTCTCCCCATTTATGCAAACTCTCTGCTGCCTATTAGTCAACCATGCCTCTATCCAGGAAAAAATTTCTCCTCCTGGAAATATAAACACAAATGCAGTATAATGTGATCCTTTATTGACAATGTTTCACTAACACAGTGGGCTTTCTCAAGTCACACACAAGTCCGTGTGTGACTTGAGAAAGCCCACTGTGTGGGTGAAACATTGTCAATAAAGGATCACATTATACTGCATTTGTGTTTATATTTCCATTGTGTCGGTATTTTATACCATTTATTACCATTTCTCCTCCTATTCCATGTGCCTTAATTTTCCTCAATAGTCTCTGATGTGGGACCCTGTCAAAAGCCTTACTGAAGTCCATGTACACAATATCATATTCATTACCATGATCTACCTCCTCAAATACCTTAGTGAAAAAAAATTAACAAATTCGTAAGGCAGGAACGCCCCTTTGTAAAACCATGCTGAGATTCGTTGATTAATTTATGCTTTTCAAGGTGGCTACGAACTGCCTCGGCAATTATTGATTCCACAAATTTTCCCACTATGGAGGTTTGGCTTATTGGTCTATAGTTCGAAGCTAAGGACCTGTCACCTGCTTTGAAAATAGGTATCACATTTGCCATTTTCCACTTATCTGGCACCATGCCAGTTTGTAGTGATATGTTGAAAAAATTAGCCAAAGGTTTGCTAAGCTCCTCTTTACATTCCTTTAGAACCCTTGCATACAGTTCATCAGGGCCTGGGGATTTGTTAGGTTTTAATTTATCTATTTGCCTAAGGACCATGTCACTTGTGACCCTAATCGTGCACAGTTTATTATCGTCCTGTTCCACATAATTTATCATTTCTGGAATATCGCTGGTATCCTCCTGTGTAAAAACTGAGAGGAAGTATGTGTTAAAACTTCTACACATTTCCTTATCACTGTCAGTGAGCTGACCCGAGGAACTTTTGAGTGGGCCTATCTTGTCCCTGATCTTACTTCTGTATACCTGAAAGAATCCTTTTGGGTTAGTCTTCGAATCTCTTGCAACTTTAACCTCAATCTCTTTTTGCTTTTCTAATTCCTTTTTTTATTTCTCTCTTTAACTGAATATATCGATTTCTTAATTGCCCCTCTCCTCTTTTGATTTTCCTATATATGCCTCTCTTTTGACCAATTAGATATTTTAATCTATTGTTCATCCATTTAGGATCATTTTTGTTTGATCTGATTTCCCTATTTGGAACATTTGATAAACTGTAGTAGTTGTTGTAGTCGTGAAGGTTATGAGATTAGACAAATATATGAGAGAGGGATTGGGTTTGATTGGTGTCGGGTACGGGGGTAAATTCTTGGGTAGCTTCGGGTAGTAGTGGTTTTGATAAGGACCTGCCTGGTATGGGCCAATGGGCTTTCTGCAGTGTTTCTCAATTCTTATGGTCTTATATGAGGGTTACTTGTGTGTCTCCGGAACTAAGTGATTTGAACTAAGAGGCGAAACAAGCGAATTTAACAACCCAGGAAGAGAGAATCGAGGAAAATGAGATAACTGCAGACACAAATAGAAGATAAATAAGACACGTGCAACAGTTAGGTATGAAAGTTAAGACACATGTGCAACATCTGGATATCTTTATTGTAGACGTTTCGCCATCCAGTGGCTTTATCAATACAGATTCTAGGACATAATAGGAAGACAGTAGAACTATATACAAAAGATGAGGTAATCAGTCCCTCGGCCTTGGAGTTAGTGTTCACAGCATCGTGGTGGAGGAGAATCTGGAGCAAAGGCAAGAAGACTGACGTTTATATAGGCGTCAGTGGAAGGGACGGGCAGCAGACGAGGGCAGTCACTGGTAGGCGGGATTCCCCAGTGGAAGTAGGTCCTTCCCAAAGAGATGGGTTAGTTGCAGCAGCCGTGAAGATATCCAGATGTTGCACATGTGTCTTAACTTTCATATTGTCGGTATTTTATACCTTTCTTACACAACAGTTAGGTATCTTTATTCCGAAACGTTTCGCCTACACAGTAGGCTTCTTCAGTCGAGTGTACAAGTTGGAGCAGAAGCAGTAGAGATGTAAAGACGATGTCATCAGTCTACCCTTGAAGACGTAGCTTTGAGGTAGTCAGTCCCTTAAAATACCTAACTGTTACTTATCAACTTGTCGGTATTGTATACCATTTTAATATTCACAAATAGAAGAGAACTGAAGAGGAGGAAGAGGGACAGATTAAATAGAATGAGAGGGAATGGGGACGAGAGGACCTAGGAGGAAGCTTTAAAAAACACTGACGAGCCAAAGACTCGTTAGGAAATACTTTTTCAGCCTTAGGGTTTCGAGCAAGTGGAATGACCTGGATGAGCAGATGGACACAAACTTAGTAGGTGCGAAGAGCACCGTAGTCGTGGAGATTCTGAAGCAGAAGCAAGGAGCCTGGCGCTTATATACTAACGTCAGGTCGGTATTATATACCATTCTTGCACAACTTGTCAGACACTGCAACATCATGGAATCTTGATTCTGAGGACATGTACATAACCTTCACGACTACAACAACTACTACTGTTTATCAAATGGTATACAATACCGACAGGTTGGTAGATAAGACACATAGGCTAAACGTTTCGGAATAAAGTTGCCTAAATGTTGCCTATGTGTCTTATCTACCAGCAACTACTACTACAACTAACCCATCTCATTGGGAAGGACCTACTTCCACTGGGGAATCCCGCCTACCAGTGACTATGCCCTCATCTGCTACACCTGACAATAGTATATAAGCGCCAGGCTCCTTGCTTCTGCTTCAGATATACAGCTCACTGTTACACTGTCCCAAGATGAGCTTCTCCAACAGAGTCAAGATAAAACCATCCAGTGGTACGATCAATGACTCCACCAAGCTTGCCCTTGCTGTGGTAATCAGGGGTCTACAGGTCAAGATTAATACCATCCTCTCACTCCACGAAGCCTATAAATATTTACTTCGTCTGTCCCGTCTTCTCCGCTCATCCCATTTGGGATCTTACCTGTACTATCGTTCGTTCGTTCCACGAAGCCTTCATTATTGTCTGTGAAGACTATGTTGAAGTTGAAAAACTACTGACCTCCTCCGCTTTGTCCACTCTATCAGACCGTGGCTTCAAAGTCATGTCCTCTCCTGCCTTACGGGCTAAGAGGACTGTCTTCTTGAAGAGACTTGACAAACTGATTACCATACAACCTGTTGAAGACCTAAAGACCTCCATAGAAAAATAAAATTCCTGGGCTACAGTTGAAAGCATCACCAAGATTCCTACTGCCTCCTCCATGCTGAAAATCACTTTTACTGATGTGACAATGGCTGCCCAAGCTATGGCTGAAGGCCTGGCCATATACTATTACTTCATTAACTCCAGTCATATTGAAGCTGAGCGGTACCATCATATTACTCAGTGCTGGAGTTGCTACTCTTACCTACACTCTACAAAAGACTGCTCCACAAAAGACAAAAAGTTTTGCTCTACCTGCGGGTCTGAAGGCCACGATTCCAAGACTTGTACTTCTACTGCCCCACTTAAGTGTCTCAACTGCAAAAACAATCACCATTCTCTCGCTGCAAAGTGCCCCACTCGTCGTGAAATTCTAAAAAAAAGCCAAGAAGCAGAACAGAAGAAGACACCTTCCAAGTCACCTACTTATGCTGCCATCACCAAACTCCAGGCCGACACAACAAAACTTTTAAAAGCTACCCAACCCCCCACCACTACTCCATCAGCTTATGAACCTACGAAAGTTCATTACTGAATGCTATATGCACACATGCATAATATGGTGTTACCAGGCTCCTTCAACGCTTATTAACGAGCTCTTCCGATTGAACAACATGCCAAACTTTACTTTCCCAGACTCTCCACCATCTGCCGACATCATCAAGCTCACGAAAGAATTAAGGTAACATCACAACACCTGAAATTCCTTCTCCAAGAAACAACCAATCAGCGACTTCCAACATCACCACCGCTGTGAACCAATCACCTGAGTCTTCCACCTCTTCTGCTACTACTAACGAACCACCTGCTTCATCTCAACTCAACCACCAAAAGCCAAGAAAGCTAAGACACTTCCTCCTGAAAATCCACCTCAAGATACTCGAAGACCTGAAGAAATGGAAGAGGAAACAATATTTAGACCAACTGAACCCCTCACCTTCTATACATATAACCCTCACACCCCGTCGCTGTATGCACCTCAGGTCATCTATTCCATGCACCATGGTAGTATCAAGTACACTGTTGCTCCTGGATGCGATCCCCACACTGAAACTGCCCTAATTGCAGACTTTGAAAAAGACAACAAAAGTCTGCTCAAACTTAGTTTATTATCAAAACCTGCTTTCAAAAGACTTCAAAATGGCTCTACGACAGGAACGAAAAACTAATAAAACGCAGATATGAAGAGTGTTATCCACCAATCAACGCTGATCCTCTCTCCTCTCTGCATACTTAATTAACCAATCATATTGAAGCATGCCTCCCTCTCCATCCCGCTTCCCGCCGATCTCCAGCAACCAATCGCCGACCAGATCTACAGATCAACCACCATGATGCAGCCTGCACAGCTTGCCCACGTCGTCCACATTCTCAGCCAAGTCCTGTTCTCTCCAGCTCTATCCCACGATCGTCTCAGCTGCTGGGTTAAGCCCTGGCTCTATTTCTACAACTAGGAACACTCCTCTCCTTCGCTATTCTTCGTCTGTCCCGTCTTCCCCGCTCATCCCATTGGGATCTTACCTGAACTTGTTCGTTCGTTCGTTCGTTCGTTCGCTTCTGCTTCAAATTCTCCACGACTACGGTGCTCTTCGCACCTACTCCTAGGCTGAGGGACTGATTACCTCATCTTCTGTATATAGACCTGTCTTCAAGTTATGTCCTGGAATTTGTATTGATAAAGCCACTGGATGGCGAAACGTCTACAGTAAAGATACCCAGATGTTGCACAAGTGTCTTAATTTCACCAGATAATATGTGACTTTTTCCAGTGAATTTTTTCAGTGACTTTTTCCAGTGACTTTTTCCAGTGAATTTTTCCAGTGACTTTTACTTAGCCAAAATTGCAACATATTTTCTGCGTTTTTTTTTTTCCGGACACCGAATCAATAATACCGGTCATTTGAATGTTACAAAACGGAGCCAGGAGCTGAGCCTCAACCCACCTACAAACCCAACTAGGGGAGTACACACACACACACTCACCAATTTGTGCTCTGCGGTGCACAATTACTCTAATAAAAGATTAATATGTTTGCAACGACATCAAAAGGAACTTTTAAAAGCTCTCTGTAAATAATTTCGTTTCATTCATTTGTAAATGAATTATGCAATATAAAACTGATGTAACAAATAATAACAACGTGTCCCCCTCGCCCCTTATTCACCTGAAAAATTATCTTGTGTGGGGGAATTTTAAGTCTATATTACATCACATCAAAGTGTGTATGCTCATCTGTTTCCTTTTTGTGGATTTTTGTATACCAATCAGCTGTGCTCTTTTTTTTTGGGGGGGGAGGTAACAGTCGTATGATTTTTTTCACCTGGAACTTTTGGTCATATGATCAAGCCTTCCCCTGGCTTTGCATTCAATGCTGTAAACATTAGAGATGAGATATAAGATGTGATATTATGATTCGTCATACTTAAAATTACAAAGGTGCACCACAATAGTGTTGTCCTGTCAGTGGCTGGTTAATAGGGTTTCAAGCCTATCGATTACACAAGCCTCATTTAAGCTGCATGTCACATTTTTACCACCGGTGTCAAGGTGACACACACACACACACACACACACACACACACACACACACACACACACACACACACACACACACACATATATATATATATATATATATATATATATATATATATATATATATATATATATATATATTGTTTAGTATAGTCACACTTTTTAATAATATAGGAATATATACACCGAGAGGCATATCTCTCTTAGAGTATATATGGTGAAAGTTTGTAACATAAAGAGGAACACTGCAGGAAGACTACTGGCCCATACTAGGCAAGTCCTTCTCAAACCCAAATCCTCCAATAAAAACATATCCCCAACCCATTTTCACTGCTGCCCAAAGAATAAATTCCTCTTTAGGGATTAAAGTATACTTGTGTAGTACACCCTTAATGGCCCTAGTGAAGTCGATAGGCTTGAAATACATGTATACACTTGTATACTTGCATAACTCACGAAATCGTATTGACAAGATTGCAAACAAACCATACCCCGGCCGGGATTGAACCCGCGGTCAGAGAGTCTCAAAACTCCAGCCCGTCGCGTTAGCCACTAGACCAGCTAGCCACAATAAGATCCGTCCAACTAGGTATATTTCTACACCATAGGAAGGTTAGCACAGGCACCACTGTGGTCACAGTGGTCACAGTGGTGCCTGTGCTAACCTTCCTATGGTGTATAAATATACCTAGTTGGACGGATCTTATTGTGGCTAGCTGGTCTAGTGGCTAACGCGACGGTCTGGAGTTTTGAGACTCTCTGACCGCGGGTTCAATCCCGGCCGGGGTATGGTTTGGTTTATACTTGCATACATTTCCAATATATACAAGTTCGTAGATTCACTTTAAATTCTTTTTCCAAATTTAAGAAAATATAATCGAACTCGAGAATAATTGCATTAATAACATTTAAAAATTACACGACTCGACTTGACTGTGTGGCGAAGCGTTTCTACAGTAAAGATCCTCATGTGTTGCATAAGTGTCTCAATTCTTCAAGGGTAAACCAGCATGGGTTATACAGCAGCTGGAAGCTGGGAGGTAATAAGGTTTGATCCCAGAAAGGCGAGAACATAGTTGCAATTACTTTGATCAAAGAACCCAACACCGGTATCAAAGCACTCGCCCTGAGGAAAGGGGAATGAGATAAAAATTTAATCAGCGCATTATGAAGAATACAAAGGCACAAGACTGTGATTAAGACACATGTGCAACAGTTGGGTATTTTTACTGAAGACACGTTTCGCCTACACAGACTTTTTCAGTCAAATACGAAGGGTTTATGGATTGATTACATCATATTTATTTCATTACTCCTGCTGGCTTTATATTTGACTGAAGAAGTCTACTGTGTAGGCGAAACGTGTCATCAATAAAAATACGCAAGTGTTGCACATGTGTCTTAATCACAGTCTTGTGCCTTTGTATTCTTCACAATGTGCTGATTAAATTTTTATCTGATTTCCCTTTCCTCAGGACGAGTGCTGTATTCTATTCAAGATTGATGGACTGACCACACCGACTCAAGGCTGAGGGACTGATTACCTCATACTCCTCGTGTTCTTCACGATTCTCCTTTGTATGGACTGATGAAGCCACTGTGTGGCGGAACGTTTCCTTATTAAAGATACCCAAGTGTTGCACATGTGTCTAATTTATCAACTTGTCGGTTCTCTGAACCATTCATTTACACGTTCTATAGTGTCGGTGACGGAGATTAGTGAGGCTTCTAGACACAGTCGGCGTCTAAGGTCTTGTTCGCTGAGAACGAGTTGAGCCTCATCCCAGTTCATCAAATGCCCCGTGGAATTTCTGTGGAGGACACAGGCGTACCTTATATCGTCTCTGTTACTGGCATTTCGATGCTCGTTCAGGCGGACTGCAAGATCTCTGCCTGTTTCGCCTACATATTTCTTGGGGCAGTATCCACAGGGGATGGTGTAGACGCCTGCTGTGGAAGTTAGAGGTTTGGGGCTGCGTTTCGTAGTGAAGTCTTTGATAGATGACGTGTTTATGACAGAAATATTTATGTTACTCTTAGAAAGTGTCCGGCGAGTATTCGTGGCAACATCAACTTGTCGGTTCAGAGAACCGACACATGTGCAACACTTGGGTATCTTTAATGAGGAAACGTTTCGCCACACAGTGTCTTCATCAGTCCATACAAGAAGAATGGTGAAGAACAGGATGAGTTTGAGGTAATCAGTCCCTCAGCCTTGAGTCGATGTAATCAGTCCCTCAAGGCTGAGGGACTGATTACCTCAAACTCCTCCTGTTCTTCACCATTCTCCTTGTATGGACTGATGAAGCCACTGTGTGGCGAAACGTTTCCTCATTAAAGATACCCAAATGTTCCACATGTGCTTAATTTATCTGCTTAGAGGGCTATTCCATGGGCGATTTGCTAGGTAAGACACATTTGCAAAAGTTAGGTATCTTTATTTCGAAGTACAGAAAAGTTGATAGAAGCAGAAGAGACTTGAAGACAATGTAATCAGTCCATCACCCTTGAAGTTTTGAGGTGGTCAGTCCCTCAGTCTGGAGAAGAGCATTGTTCCATAGTCTGAAACATGGGCGGTTTGTTGAGAATAGCTTGTGCCCTGAGTCTGCAATCTGACCACCCGTATGTATGTCATCTCCAGACAAATAGGTGGCGAACCATTGTTTTATGAATAGGATGACAAAATCAAGTAGGTTTCATTAAGTCAAAAAGAGATCAATTTCAGCAGAATAATGTGATCCTTTATTGACAACGTTTCGCTCACACAGTGGGCTTTATCGTTGCAAACAGATCTGCTTGTGACTTGATAGAGCCCACTGTGTGGGCGAACGCCACCAATATAGGTTCTTCATCAGAACAATCTCATACGAATGCTTACCGAGGAAGTAACAGCCTGACAGAGGGACGGTGTCAGGAGACACTAGTTCCTGACGAATGATCCAGCAGCAGTAACAAACATTCCCATGTTCATCCCGTGTTCATCCAGAACAAGCACACGTCTATTTACACTGCAGTTTCAAATAAACTTTTTTTTTTCCCCACTGCCTATCTCACAGTTGCAGCCGACTTTTTATTCCTGACAATTTTGCAACAGCCCTTGAGCATTCAGTCCAGAGTGGCGGTAAAAATATGACAAATTTTTAATTTGGGCTTTAGAAAGGTACAGGTCCTTATTCCATCTTGGTACGTTATCAAGAGAAACTAAACTTCAGTGTAATAAAAATGTGTATACACTGATAAGACTATATACACGTATGATATAGACCCCGACGGGTGTATTTCAGCGTATATATGCTGACAGTATACGTGAATATGAAAATGGTATACAATACCAGAATCAGTAGAGATGTGAAGACGATGTAATCAGTCCATCACCATTGAAGACGTAGTTTTGAGGTGGTCAGTCCCTCAGCCTGGAGAATATTGTTCCATAGTCTGGAACAATGTGAAGTTGAGGCTGTTGTTGTTAAAGATTCACCGGTATTCTCCCAGCCCGGGCCCTTCCAAGTGGTGGCCCGGCACTGGCTCCCCGTCTAGGGTGTGTCTGAGACCTAAGTCTCCCATGGGAGGAGGCACAAGTACCCCCCTCATCTTGTGAGATACAAACTCGGGCTCTGGCACCAACCCTGCCCTAGAAGGGCAGGGCATGGTGTCGATCGTGCTAGCGCTGTGCTCTCCTGTGTGGAGTGTCGTGTGTTGGTGTTCATTTTCATTCATTCATTCATGTTGATTCGTCGGTACTTCCGGCCCGGGTCTTCTCCAGATGGTGACCCGGCAGTGGTCCCCCGGGTGGGGGGTGACGATCATCTTTCTTCTTTCTTGGCCCTCCGGTTGGAGGGTGTCGTCGTTTTCTATCTTGGGCTGACTTCCCCGAAGAGAAGCGCAGTCGGGCAGAGGCAGCAGTTACAGGGTCGATTGGAGCCACACCCCAGCTTTAGCGGACAGCAAAGTGCTGGGGAAACTTATCTTCATGGTGAATGGTCATGGATAGTCGTGCTAGAGGAGGGTACCGTCTTCAAGGTCCCCATTCTGAAGCATCCTGAATTTCCTCTTTGAGGTGTACTCGACTTCTACAAGGTGTTGGGTGTTGGCAGTGAGTAGTCTGGTCATGTCTGCAGTGGTGTATGTAACAGTTTGGTCGTAGGTATACTTGACTGTTCCGTCCTGGAGGTGCTGATGGATTTCTGAAGACAGCATTCTGTTCTTATACTGCTTGGTTGTGTAGAAGTATGCACCCTTCAGGTATCGGATTTGTTGTGGTGCAGCAGTGTCAGTGGCAGCGGCACCATGAGGTGCATCCACAGTTTCTTGTGTTTTTGCTTTCTTGGCTGGTGGCTGAACTGGTGAAGGCGAGATTTCCGACTGGTCAGTTGCTGTAGCAGTGGATGCAAGCGGAAGTGGACTCTCATTGGTGGGGTTTGCCGACGTCTTAGTGGTCTCTGATTGGTCCATCTCTGTGTCTAGTGGAGGTTGTGGCAGCGGTGGAGCAACGGTGATGCTGGTAATATTTGCAGTAGATTTTAGGATCTCAGTGGAAGGTGGTGATGCAGGGAATGTGAGGCCAGGCATATTATTTAGTTTGAAAAGTTCATTGGTGGTGGTGTTGAAGGAACCAAGCTCAGCTGCATTCTGTATATGAGCATACATAATGCAATAAAGAATCTTGGTGGAGTCGGCAGTAGGTGCTGGCAGGGAAGTGGTGGGAGCAGCTTGCGTGGCTTGTAGTATCTTGGTAGTGTCTGCTTGAAGCTTGGCGATAGCAGAATATGTGGTTGCTTGTGGGTTGGGTTTTTGTTGTTGTTGTTGTTTCTTGAGCATGTCTCTTCTGGTAGGGCACCTGGCAGCAAGAGTATGGTGGTCATTCTTGCAGTTCAAGCATTTAGGTGGTGAAGCAGTAGTGCAATTCTTGAAGTCATGACCCTCACGGCCACAGGTGGAGCAGAACTTCTTGTCCTTGGTAGGATAATCATTTGTGGTGTGTAAGTATGAGTAACAATTATAGCACTGTGAGATATGTTGGAATTTCTCTGCTTCTATGAAGGCTGGGTTGATGTGGATGTAGTGAATAGCCAGGCCCTCAGCGAGAGCTCTGGCTGCCATGTTGACGTCACTGAAGGTGACCTTCAGCATGGATGAAGCATTGGGTATTTTAGTAATGAAGTCCACCTTGGCCCAAGGGTTCTTTGCTTCGATAGATGACTTGATTTCTTCAGTGGCCTGTACAGTGATAAGGCTGTCGAGTCGCTTGAGGAACACAGTTCTCCTAGCCCTCAGTGCTGGGGAAGTCAATACAAGAAATCCCTGGTCTCGTAGAGTGGTAGTAGCAGTAGTGGTAAGTAGTTTCTCAGCCTCTGTGTCGTCTGTACAGACGACAACAAAGGCCTCCTTGAGCGATAAAATCGCATTACATTTGACTTGCAGCCTGCCACTAACGACAGCTGCAAGTGCTAGTTTAGACGACTCATTGGTTGTGCCACTCGCTGGTTTGATCTTTACTCTGTTAGAGTAATGCATCGTGAGTAAGCAGTGCTCTGGTGTGTGTACGATGTACGAAGTTGAAGCAATAGTACAGAAGCTTATATACTGTCAAAAGGTAAGGTGTAGTCTACTAGTACAAGAAAAAATGTAATCATTGAGAGGGCAGGTCCCTCTCAAATACATCCGTTATCACTAGACTGAGGTACCGACCCCCTCAAAACTACGTCTTTAAGGGTTATGGACTGATTACATCTTCACATCTCTACTGCTTCTGCTAACTCTTCTCTACTCGACAGTATATTAGGTATAAGGACACATGTGCAACTAATGTGCCTTTTTTGTGGCAACGTATCGCTCTCCAGGAGCTTTATCAAGCCGATAAATAATAATAATAATATAAATATCTTTATTTACTACAAGTACATGTTATACAGACCATAGCTGACATCAATGACATACTACTATATAGAAAGCCGCTTGTTATGCTGAGCATTTCGGGCAAATTAAGTCAGTTTTGTCCCAGGATGCGACTCGCACCAGTCGACTAACTCCCAGGTACCCGTTTTGAACTGATGGGTGAACAGGGACAGGGACAACAGGTGTCTTACGGAAACACGTCCCAAATGTTTTCCGACTGTACCGGAGGAGATTCGCTCCTGGAGAGCGAAACGTTACCACAATAATATGTCACATTAGTTGCACTTGTGTCCTTTTACATAACATATTGTTGGTAATTCTACCAACATTAATGTACTTGACTGAAGAGGCCTACTGTGTAGGAGAAACGTTTCGGAATAGATACCTAATTGTCTCATACGTGTCTTACTTTAATCTGTATTTTAGGGAGTAGACTATTCTTGTGATGGTGAAGACTGTGTACAACCTTAATGATCTTAATGTAGTTAATATGTTTTATATCCCATTAACCAGGTATACACTGACAGAACTCTTCACTGACAGAACTCTTCACTGACAGAACTCTTCACTGACAGAACTCTTCACTGACAGAACTCTTCACTGACAGAACTCTTCACTGACAGAACTCTTCACTGACAGAACTCTTCACTGACAGAACTCTTCACTGACAGAACTCTTCACTGACAGAACTCTTCACTGACAGAACTCTTCACTGATAGAACTCTTCACTGACAGAACTCTTCACTGACAAAACTCTTCACTGACAAAACTCTTCACTGACAAAACTCTTCACTGACAGATTCTTCACTGACAGAACTCTTCACTGACAGAACTCTTCACTGGCAGAACTCTTCACTGACAGATTCTTCACTGACAGAACTCTTCACTGACAAAACTCTTCACTGACAGAACTCTTCACTGACAGAACTCTTCACTGACAGATTCTTCACTGACAGAACTCTTCACTGATAGAACTCTTCACTGACAGAACTCTTCACTGATAGAACTCTTCACTGACAGAACTCTTCACTGACAGAACTCTTCACTGATAGAACTCTTCACTGATAGAACTCTTCACTGATAGAACTCTTCACTGACAGAACTCTTCACTGACAGAACTCTTCACTGATAGAACTCTTCACTGACAGAACTCTTCACTGACAAAACTCTTCACTGACAGAACTCTTCACTGACAGAACTCTTCACTGATAGAACTCTTCACTGACAGAACTCTTCACTGATAGAACTCTTCACTGACAGATTCTTCACTGACAGAACTCTTCACTGATAGAACTCTTCACTGACAGAACTCTTCACTGATAGAACTCTTCACTGACAGAACTCTTCACTGACAGAACTCTTCACTGACAGAACTCTTCACTGACAGAACTCTTCACTGACAGAACTCTTCACTGACAGAACTCTTCACTGACAGAACTCTTCACTGACAGAACTCTTCACTGACAGATTCTTCACTGACAGAACTCTTCACTGACAGAACTCTTCACTGACAGAACTCTTCACTGATAGAACTCTTCACTGACAGAACTCTTCACTGACAGAACTCTTCACTGACAGAACTCTTCACTGATAGAACTCTTCACTGATAGAACTCTTCACTGATAGAACTCTTCACTGACAGAACTCTTCACTGACAGAACTCTTCACTGACAGAACTCTTCACTGACAGAACTCTTCACTGACAGAACTCTTCACTGACAGAACTCTTCACTGACAGAACTCTTCACTGATAGAACTCTTCACTGACAGAACTCTTCACTGACAGAACTCTTCACTGATAGAACTCTTCACTGACAGAACTCTTCACTGATAGAACTCTTCACTGACAGAACTCTTCACTGACAGAACTCTTCACTGACAGAACTCTTCACTGACAGAACTCTTCACTGACAGAACTCTTCACTGACAGAACTCTTCACTGACAGAACTCTTCACTGACAGAACTCTTCACTGACAGATTCTTCACTGACAGAACTCTTCACTGACAGAACTCTTCACTGACAGAACTCTTCACTGATAGAACTCTTCACTGACAGAACTCTTCACTGATAGAACTCTTCACTGATAGAACTCTTCACTGATAGAACTCTTCACTGACAGAACTCTTCACTGACAGAACTCTTCACTGACAGAACTCTTCACTGACAGAACTCTTCACTGACAGAACTCTTCACTGACAGAACTCTTCACTGACAGAACTCTTCACTGACAACTTCACTGACAACCCATCACGGACAGATTGCTTCACTGTCGTCAGTTGGAAAAAAAATTAATAGACAAGCAACGCCTGACGACCAAACTAGCCTCGTAGAGACACGAAATTGTCCATTATATTAAAAGCATACTGAAGGTAACTTTGTTTCTTATGAACAAACTAAATTACACTTAGTGCAGAGAAATAATTACACTCGGTGCAGGACTATAATTACATTTGTTAAAAGAGCGTAATTGCATTTTCCTTAAAATAACAAAGGCTAAAAGATGGAGCCTAGACTGAGAAAGGAAAAATATATAGGCTTCAGAGTTTATTCCTTGGGTAGCACTTCTTCTTCTTCTTAAAGATTAGCCGGTATTCTCCCGGCCCGGGCCTTTTCCAAGTGGTGGCCCGGCCTTGGCTCCCTCTTTAGGGAGTGTCTGAGACCTAAGTCTCCCATGGGAGGAGGCACAAGTACCTCCTCATCTTTGGGACCAACTGTCCCCAGGCCTAGCCACAAGCTAGGCCTCTCTGGTCTGCCATCCCCGCCCCAAGGGGGCTAATGGGAATGACAGTCGTATGAGCTAAAGGCTCGGGCTCTTCCCTGCTATATATCTTGGGTAGCACTGAAAGTGACTTGAGGGAATGTTTTGGTTCGTGGGTTTGGGTTTGAGAAAGATCTGCCTATTATGGGCCAGTAGGCCTACTACAGTGTTCCATCTTTCTTACGATATATGACTTTAGGAGCTATGGTGATAAAGATGACTTTAGTGGACGTTTCGCCCACCTGAAGTGTCTTCAATCCACTGGAGAATGCTTAAAGTCAGAGAATGTATGGTGGATGCAGTGATGCTAGGTAAGATGCAGTGATGCTAGGTGAAGTATGGTGCATCAGGTCACCTGAAGTATCACCTGTAACACTAATTAGGTCCAAAATTACTCGTACCCCTGAACAAATCTGCTTGATCTTCCTACTTATTTCTGCTACATTGCAAGCTCCTGGTATGTTGATTGCAACACGAAAAGCCTAAAGCTATTACTCAACTTCCCCCCCCCCGAGGGGGAAGGAGTTAACTATTATATATACGTGTGTATATATATATATATATATATATATATATATATATATATATATATATATATATATATATATATATATATATATATATATATATATATATATATATATATATATATATATATAATAGTGGACCCTCGAATTTAGTAGTCCCTTTTCTGTTTGCAAAACTATTGTTATTCTCTACAAATGTATTTTTGTAAATATTTTTGGGTGTCTGGAATGGTTTAATTGGATTTACATTATTTCTTATGGGAAATATTAACAAAAAATACATTTTATAGAGAATAACAATAGTTTTGCATACAGAAAAGGGACTACTAAATTCGAGTACACATTATATATATATATATATATATATATATATATATATATATATATATATATATATATATATATATATATATATATATATATATATAGTCTTAATGTAAAACAATTTCAAACTGGACGAATTTAAATACAAATCTGATAAGGAAAAATAACTGTTTTAGCAGCAAAGCTGAGAGGGGGAAAAATTAAACCAGTCATAACCGAATCAAGAATTGCAAGGGACCATTAAAATATATATTCACTAGAAATACATTTTTTTAATAGACCTACATTCGCTTTGGTTAGCAGGCCTATTTTTATCAATTTAATACTATTAAAAAAATAATAATTTGATAAAGGTAGGGAAAAATATTTCATTGCAGGATATGAATAGGATTTAATGACGTATTACGTAGGTTAATGACGTATTACGTAGGTGAATGACGTATTACGTAGGTGAATGACGTATTACGTAGGTGAATGCAGTATTACGTAGGTTAGTGACGTATTACGTAGGTGAATGCAGTATTACGTAGGTGAATGACGTATTACGTAGGTGAATGACGTATTACGTAGGTTAATGACGTATTACGTAGGTGAATGCAGTATTACGTAGGTGAATGCAGTATTACGTAGGTGAATGCAGTATTACGTAGGTTAATGCAATATTACGTAGGTGAATGACGTATTACGTAGGTTAATGACGTATTACGTAGGTGAATGCAGTATTACGTAGGTGAATGACGTATTACGTAGGTGAATGCAGTATTACGTAGGTGAATGACGTATTACGTAGGTGAATGACGTATTACGTAGGTGAATGCAGTATTACGTAGGTTAATGACGTATTACGTAGGTGAATGCAGTATTACGTAGGTGAATGCAGTATTACGTAGGTTAATGACGTATTACGTAGGTGAATGACGTATTACGTAGGTGAATGCAGTATTACGTAGGTGAATGACGTATTACGTAGGTGAATGACGTATTACGTAGGTGAATGCAGTATTACGTAGGTTAATGACGTATTACGTAGGTGAATGAAGTATTACGTAGGTGAATGCAGTATTACGTAGGTGAATGCAGTATTACGTAGGTGAACGACGTATTACGTAGGTGAATGACGTATTACGTAGGTGAATGCAGTATTACGTAGGTGAATGCAGTATTACGTAGGTGAATGACGTATTACGTAGGTTAATGACGTATTACGTAGGTGAATGCAGTATTACGTAGGTGAATGCAGTATTACGTAGGTGAATGACGTATTACGTAGGTTAATGACGTATTACGTAGGTGAATGCAGTATTACGTAGGTGAATGCAGTATTACGTAGGTGAATGACGTATTACGTAGGTTAATGACGTATTACGTAGGTGAATGCAGTATTACGTAGGTTAATGACGTATTACGTAGGTGAATGACGTATTACGTAGGTGAATGACGTATTACGTAGGTGAATGACGTATTACGTAGGTGAATGCAGTATTACGTAGGTGAATGACGTATTACGTAGGTGAATGCAGTATTACGTAGGTGAATGCAGTATTACGTAGGTGAATGCAGTATTACGTAGGTGAATGCAGTATTACGTAGGTGAATGCAGTATTACGTAGGTGAATGCAGTATTACGTAGGTGAATGCAGTATTACGTAGGTGAATGCAGTATTACGTAGGTGTAATACACTTTCGCCCTCCAACCAAACCAATATATTTTAAAACAAAATTAGTGTATATGTTTTGCGTTTCAATGTCATTTAAACAAGTAATGAATAATTTAACGAGTTTGGGATTGCGGTTCCTGCGGCAGTGTTTTTGTTTTTAATGTTGTGTGTTGCTATGTACACATGTGTAGTTATGTATGTACGTGAAGTTACATATGTATGTGAGTAATTACATATATATTCATAGGGCACTGTCACTGGACGAAGTCAAAAAAACACACAATATATATATATATATATATATATATATATATATATATATATCTAGGTAGTAGGTTGGTAGACAGCAACCACCCAGGGAAGTACTACCGTCCTGCCAGATGACTGTGAAACAAAAACCTGTAATTGTTTTGCATGATGGTAGGATTGCTGGTTTCTTTTTCTGTCTCATAAACACGCTAAGATAACAGGGATATCTTGCTACTCCTACTAACACTTTGGTCACACTTCACAGACACGCACATGCATATATATATATACATACATCTAGGTTTTTCTCCTTTTTCTAAATAGCTCTTGTTCTTTTTTATTTCTTCTATTGTCCATGGGGAAGTGGAAAAGAATCTTTCCTCCGTAAGCCATGCGTGTCGTATGAGGCGACTAAAATGCCGGGAGCAATGGGCTAGTAACCCCTTCTCCTGTATACAATTACTAAAAAAGAGAAGAAGAAAAACTTTATAAAACTGGGTTGCTTAAATGTGCGTGGATGTAGTGCGGATGACAAGAAACAGATGATTGCTGATGTTATGAATGAAAAGAAGTTGGATGTCCTGGCCCTAAGCGAAACAAAGCTGAAGGGGGTAGGAGAGTTTCAGTGGGGGGAAATAAATGGGATTAAATCTGGAGTATCTGAGAGAGTTAGAGCAAAGGAAGGGGTAGCAGTAATGTTAAATGATCAGTTATGGAAGGAGAAAAGAGAATATGAATGTGTAAATTCAAGAATTATGTGGATTAAAGTAAAGGTTGGATGCGAGAAGTGGGTCATAATAAGCGTGTATGCACCTGGAGAAGAGAGGAATGCAGAGGAGAGAGAGAGATTTTGGGAGATGTTAAGTGAATGTATAGGAGGCTTTGAACCAAGTGAGAGAGTAATTGTGGTAGGGGACCTGAATGCTAAAGTAGGAGAAACTTTTAGAGAGGGTGTGGTAGGTAAGTTTGGGGTGCCAGGTGTAAATGATAATGGGAGCCCTTTGATTGAACTTTGTATAGAAAGGGGTTTAGTTATAGGTAATACATATTTTAAGAAAAAGAGGATAAATAAGTATACACGATATGATGTAGGGCGAAATGACAGTAGTTTGTTGGATTATGTATTGGTAGATAAAAGACTGTTGAGTAGACTTCAGGATGTACATGTTTATAGAGGGGCCACAGATATATCAGATCACTTTCTAGTTGTAGCTACACTGAGAGTAAAAGGTAGATGGGATACAAGGAGAATAGAAGCATCAGGGAAGAGAGAGGTGAAGGTTTATAAACTAAAAGAGGAGGCAGTTAGGGTAAGATATAAACAGCTATTGGAGGATAGATGGGCTAATGAGAGCATAGGCAATGGGGTCGAAGAGGTATGGGGTAGGTTTAAAAATGTAGTGTTAGAGTCTTCAGCAGAAGTTTGTGGTTACAGGAAAGTGGGTGCAGGAGGGAAGAGGAGCGATTGGTGGAATGATGATGTAAAGAGAGTAGTAAGGGAGAAAAAGTTAGCATATGAGAAGTTTTTACAAAGTAGAAGTGATGCAAGGAGGGAAGAGTATATGGAGAAAAAGAGAGAGGTTAAGAGAGTGGTGAAGCAATGTAAAAAGAGAGCAAATGAGAGAGTGGGTGAGATGTTATCAACAAATTTTGTTGAAAATAAGAAAAAGTTTTGGAGTGAGATTAACAAGTTAAGAAAGCCTAGAGAACAAATGGATTTGTCAGTTAAAAATAGGAGAGGAGAGTTATTAAATGGAGAGTTAGAGGTATTGGGAAGATGGAAGGAATATTTTGAGGAATTGTTAAATGTTGATGAAGATAGGGAAGCTGTGATTTCGTGTATAGGGCAAGGAGGAATAACATCTTGTAGGAGTGAGGAAGAGCCAGTTGTGAGTGTGGGGGAAGTTCGTGAGGCAGTAGGTAAAATGAAAGGGGGTAAGGCAGCCGGGATTGATGGGATAAAGATAGAAATGTTAAAAGCAGGTGGGGATATAGTTTTGGAGTGGTTGGTGCAATTGTTTAATAAATGTATGGAAGAGGGTAAGGTACCTAGGGATTGGCAGAGAGCATGCATAGTTCCTTTGTATAAAGGCAAAGGGGATAAAAGAGAGTGCAAAAATTATAGGGGGATAAGTCTGTTGAGTGTACCTGGTAAAGTGTATGGTAGAGTTATAATTGAAAGAATTAAGAGTAAGACGGAGAATAGGATAGCAGATGAACAAGGAGGCTTTAGGAAAGGTAGGGGGTGTGTGGACCAGGTGTTTACAGTGAAACATATAAGTGAACAGTATTTAGATAAGGCTAAAGAGGTCTTTGTGGCATTTATGGATTTGGAAAAGGCGTATGACAGGGTGGATAGGGGGGCAATGTGGCAGATGTTGCAAGTGTATGGTGTAGGAGGTAGGTTACTGAAAGCAGTGAAGAGTTTTTACGAGGATAGTGAGGCTCAAGTTAGAGTATGTAGGAAAGAGGGAAATTTTTTCCCAGTAAAAGTAGGCCTTAGACAAGGATGTGTGATGTCACCGTGGTTGTTTAATATATTTATAGATGGGGTTGTAAGAGAAGTAAATGCGAGGGTCTTGGCAAGAGGCGTGGAGTTAAAAGATAAAGAATCACACACAAAGTGGGAGTTGTCACAGCTGCTCTTTGCTGATGACACTGTGCTCTTGGGAGATTCTGAAGAGAAGTTGCAGAGATTGGTGGATGAATTTGGTAGGGTGTGCAAAAGAAGAAAATTAAAGGTGAATACAGGAAAGAGTAAGGTTATGAGGATAACAAAAAGATTAGGTGATGAAAGATTGAATATCAGATTGGAGGGAGAGAGTATGGAGGAGGTGAACGTATTCAGATATTTGGGAGTGGACGTGTCAGCGGATGGGTCTATGAAAGATGAGGTGAATCATAGAATTGATGAGGGAAAAAGAGTGAGTGGTGCACTTAGGAGTCTGTGGAGACAAAGAACTTTGTCCTTGGAGGCAAAGAGGGGAATGTATGAGAGTATAGTTTTACCAACGCTCTTATATGGGTGTGAAGCGTGGGTGATGAATGTTGCAGCGAGGAGAAGGCTGGAGGCAGTGGAGATGTCATGTCTGAGGGCAATGTGTGGTGTGAATATAATGCAGAGAATTCGTAGTTTGGAAGTTAGGAGGAGGTGCGGGATTACCAAAACTGTTGTCCAGAGGGCTGAGGAAGGGTTGTTGAGGTGGTTCGGACATGTAGAGAGAATGGAGCGAAACAGAATGACTTCAAGAGTGTATCAGTCTGTAGTGGAAGGAAGGCGGGGTAGGGGTCGGCCAAGGAAGGGTTGGAGGGAGGGGGTAAAGGAGGTTTTGTGTGCGAGGGGCTTGGACTTCCAGCAGGCATGCTTGAGCGTGTTTGATAGGAGTGAATGGAGACAAATGGTTTTTAATACTTGACGTGCTGTTGGAGTGTGAGCAAAGTAACATTTATGAAGGGATTCAGGGAAACCGGCAGGCCGGACTTGAGTCCTGGAGATGGGAAGTACAGTGCCTGCACTCTGAAGGAGGGGTGTTAATGTTGCAGTTTAAAAACTGTAGTGTAAAGCACCCTTCTGGCAAGACAGTGATGGAGTGAATGATGGTGAAAGTTTTTCTTTTTCGGGCCACCCTGCCTTGGTGGGAATCGGCCGGTGTGATAAAAAAAAAAAAAAATATATATATATATATATATATATATATATATATATATATATATATATATATATATATATATATAAACACTGATCTCTGGCTGAAGGAGACTCGAACCTACGAACCTTAGGACAAGGTACGCAGTGCTTTACCAATCTACCCACACTGGACCAATACCTTGGCGTGTAGCATCCGCTACACGTTTGATCCAAGGCAGCCAGCTTTCAGGGAGAAGGCTTACAGCTTTTCATCTCATCCCCTGCATGCATCAGCCTTACTAGAGATTTGAACAATGCAAGGAATTCGCGAGAGCAAGCGAAATATACACAAACACTGATCTAATAATAACGATCCCAAATGGGTTAACAGGAGGCTAAAGCATCTATTAGGGGAGAAAAGGGGAATTTATAGGCGCATCAGAAGAGGAGAGGTTAACCTTACTGACCAATATGTTCAGCTTAAAAGAGAAGTAAAAAAGGCGATTAGAAAGGCTAAACGTGACTATGAAATTAGAGTCGCTAATGAATCAAAGACTAATCCAAAGGGGTTCTTTCAAGTGTATAGGACGAAGGTGAAGGAAAAAGTAGGACCTCTGAAATCTGGGAATGGACAGCTGACGGATAATGAACTGGAAATGTGTTCCTTATTTAATGACTATTTTTTGTCAGTTTTTACACAGGAAGATGTAAATGAGATTCCAGTAATTAACAATTATTTAGTTCCTGATGAATTCAAGTTAACTAATATTACTGTCACGAGGGACATGGTTATTAAACAGATAGACAAACTGAAACAAAATAAGTCCCCGGGACCCGATGAGTTGTTTTCAAGGGTACTTAAGGAATGCAAGATGGAGCTTAGTCAGCCATTAACGAGTGTATTCAATGCGTCCATCCTTACCAGTGTTGTGCCAGAGATGTGGAAGATGGCTAATGTGGTTCCTATATTCAAATCAGGGGATAAGTCCACTCCTTCAAATTACCGTCCAATAAGCCTGACATCTATAGTGGGCAAGTTATTAGAATCAATTATAGCTGACATTATCAGAAGTCACCTTGAAGAGCATAACTTGATAAATGAATCTCAGCATGGATTCACGAGAGGTCGTTCCTGCCTGACAAACTTACTGACGTTCTTCAATAGAACATTTGAGGCAGTTGACAGTGATAAGGAATATGATATTGTTTATTTGGATTTTAGTAAAGCCTTCGACAGAGTACCTCACAAGAGACTCTTAAGAAAAGTGGCAGCTCATGGTATAGGAGGTAAAGTTCTAGCATGGATTGAGGCATGGCTTACCAATAGAAAGCAGAGAGTTACCATTAATGGAGTGAAATCTGAATGGGGATTAGTCACTAGTGGCATTCCACAAGGATCAGTTTTAGGCCCTCTCTTGTTCATAATTTACATTAATGACCTTGATGAAGGGATTACTAGTGACATGAGTAAGTTTGCTGATGATACAAAGATAGGCCGTATAATTCACTCTGAGGAGGATATCAATGAACTCCAGGACGATTTGAACAAACTAATGTCTTGGTCTGAAAAATGGCAGATGAAGTTTAATGTGGATAAGTGTAAGGTACTTGCCCTTGGTAATGAAAATAACCCTCGAAGCTATAATCTAGGTGAAGTAGAGCTTGGTCATACAGAATGTGAAAAAGACTTGGGAGTCATGGTAAGCAGAAATCTAAAGCCAAGACAGCAGTGCCTCAGTGTGCGCAACAAGGCCAACAGATTACTTGGATTTATCTCAAGAAGTATAAGTAACAGAAGTCCAAAAGTTATTTTACAGCTCTATACATCACTAGTGAGGCCTCATTTAGATTATGCTGCTCAGTTTTGGTCCCCTTACTACAGGATGGACATAGACTCATTAGAGAACATACAGAGAAGAATGACTAAAATGATTTACTGTGTAAGGAACCTCCCGTATGAAGATAGACTTAAAGCCTTAAATCTCCACTCTCTGGAGAGGCGTAGAATGAGGGGAGATATCATTGAAGTGTATAAGTGGATGACGGGCATAAACAAGGGAGACATTAATAAAGAACTGAGGGTGTCGAACCAGGTAAGAACCAGGAATAATGGATTTAAGTTGGATAAATTTAGATTTAGAAAGGACATAGGTAAGTACTGGTTTTCTAACAGAGTTGTAGATGCGTGGAACAGTCTTCCCAGTGGGGTGATAGAGGCTAGGACCTTGGGTAGCTTTAAGAAGAGACTGGACAAATATATGAGTGGGAGGGGCTGGGTTTGATTGGTGTTGGGGGGTGCGGGAGTTGTTTCTTGAGTAGCTTTAGGTAGATGTCGTTTTGATAACGACCTGCCTCGTATGGGCCAGTAGGCCTTCTGCAGTGTTCCTACATTCTTATGTTCTTATGTTCTGGCTGAAGGAGACTCGAACCTACGAACCTTAGGACAAGGTACGCAGTGCTTTACCAATTGGTAAAGTTTGTAGATTGGTAGTTTGAACTCATGGCGAGCGAGCCCTTAAACTCACAGGCCAGTGCGTTAAACCACTCGACCTGCGAGTTTTACTTCAAACCCCCACCAGTTCCGTGATTTCTCAAAGATGTAAAAATTCGGAGCTTGACTCGCCTTACGACAGTAGCTGCAAGATGCTCTCTGATCTTTAAACGGAGTATTGAACCTAAACGGGGCTGCTGGACTGCTCAACAGGTCACGATCTGACACAGACTAGAGTCAGCAGACACTCTTCTTGTTGTGATGAATGGTTTTGAAAACCGACAAGTTGAAGAATTGCGACACTTATGCAACTTGTCGGTTTTCATAACCACTCATCACATCTGTCAGATTGTGCAAGAAAGGTATAAAATACCGACACTGCAACATCATGGAATCTTGGTTCAGAGGACATCTACAAGACCTTCTTCACGGCTGCTGCAACTAACCCATCTCTTTGGGAAGGACCCCACTCCAAACACATCATCGTAAGACACAGTCGCTCCTCACCTCAAGAAGTGTTCCTTCGATCCCCGTCGGGGAGGGGAACCTATAGTCATCGTACCAGCGCCTGACTTACTCCTTCATGATGCTTGCAAACCGTGTAAGGATCAAACCCAACAGTGGAGTAATAAATGACTCTACTAAACTTGCCCTTGCTGCCGTTGTAAAGACTTGCCTACAGGTTAAATTTACAGCCATCAACTCGACGAAAGACTCATTCATCGTCGTCTGTACCGACGATTATGAAGCCACAAAGCTGATCGCCGACACTTCTATGAAAACCCTCAGAGACCGACAGTTCACCATCTCCCCTTCACCTTTTTTGCTGGCGAAACGTTCCGTTTTCGTCAAACGGCTGGACAAACTCGTCACTTCTTTATCGACTGAGGATCTCAAGACCTCTATCGAGGAACAAAATACCTGGGCGTCGATTGAACATATCACCAAAATCCCCAACGCCTCTACAATGATCAAGCTAACCTTCTCCAACATCGAGATGGCTACTAGAGCACTGTCTGACGGCCTAGCTATCTCCTACTATCATATCCATCCAAGTCACATAGAACCCGAACGTTTCGCCCACATCTCGCCATGCTGGACCTGCTACTCCTATCACCACTCAACGCCTGACTGTCCTCTGAAAGGGAAAAAGTACTGCACAAACTGCGGTAAAGACGGCCATGACTTCAAGGAATGTTCTACTACCACTACCTCTCCTACCTGCCTCAACTGCAAGGGTACTCACCACACCCTTGCAGCAAAATGCCCTCTACGTAAAGAAGTCCTGTCTAAGAAAATCATTGAAGAAACCAAGAAGAACAACCCTAAATCGCCAACATACGCCGCCATTGCAAAAATTCAATCAGATACCACCGAACTCCTTCAAGCTACACAACAATCATCTCCACCCAGCCAGTCCCTCCTTGCTCTTCCTGACGCTGTTCCATCCAAGGTGCTATACTGTATGATGTATGCACACCTTAATAATGCTGCAAACCCTGGCTCATTCAACACGACAATCAATGAACTGTTTCGCCTAAACAACATGCCAAACTTCAACTTTCCAGACTCGCCACCATCACAAGACCTCCTCAAGCTAATTCCAGATATTGTTAACTTCACCTCAACCCCTGGTCCTACTCGTATCTCTGACCAAGACTCTACTCCAGAACCAACACCACCGTCTACTGCCACCTCTCACCACCCACCACCAGCCCAACAAATCACAACCGACCAACACTCCCTGCCTCCTCTCAACACAGTCACAGAAGACGAAATAGTACCAGAACATTATGAACAACCCTCGGACAACGACGAAGTAGTAGTCGAAGAAGAAACCACACGCAACCGTTACCTAAGCCAAGCCTTTAATGGGTCTCTAACCTTCTACACCACCCCCAACCTCCCAACCGAAATGAGCGCAGCTGATATGCTCCACTTAATGAAAGAAGGAGCTGTTAAGTACACCTGCACCAAACCTCACCAAATTCCTTTTGAAAACGCACTATCTTACCTCGTGACGAATCTGAACTGCTCCAACCTCAGAATGCAACTATTCCACATGTCCAAGAGAGACTTCAAAAGACTCAAGAGTGGCTCCATCACCAGCGAAGTGTAGCCAAACACACAACACCCTTCCCAACACCTGACGTCCAAACCAGCTCTTCACCTCAGCCTGAAGCATATCAGTCAGCGAGCACTGTCTGCAGTCTGCTCTCTCCTCTATGTCCTCAACATGCCCTCTCTACACTGCCTCGCAGTGCCACGCAGCTGGGTTTAGCCCTGGCTCTTTATTCTACAACTCAAGACCTTCCTCTCACGACTGTTCATCGTCTGTCCACACTTCCCCACTCACCCACCGGAGTCCCAACAGAAGAGCCTGCTATGTGTGTTCTCAATGTCTGTCCCACGATCGACTTAGCTGCTGGGTTAAGCCCTGGCTCTATTTCTACTACTAAGAACACTCCTCTCCAGCACTATTCTTCGTCTGTCCCGCCTTCCCCTCTCATCCCATTTGGGATCTTACCTGAACTTTCGTTCGTTCGTTCGTATGCTGTCACAGAACACTTCGACAGTGAGAAGCGATCAAGCGACTTAGCTCGAGTGGTGACGTGTGCTTACCTAACACATCGACGATCTCGCCTCTCTCGAAATTACCCCGTGTTGAGTAGTGCTTTGAGTAGTGCTTGCTGGACCTTCGTCTTCCTCTCCACCATCAGGATTGGTGCGTCGGTGGTTGCCGACCGAAGGGCAGGAAGCCTCTTGCTGCCTGAATTCTCTTCGCCTGTTGACTGCACGCCATACAGCCAGTCTCGCCACCACTCAGGATATACAGTGCTCCATCAAGCTACAGTTCACCTCCTCAGTGTCCTGCGCCAGGCAAGTACGTGTGTCTACTTACACGTACTTGCCTAGCTGAGTACTCTCACTTTTTGGCCGATTGTCACCTCCAATTACATCTTTTCGTAATTAGACGATGCCTTCGTTGCCTTCCACCTCCCACCCCCCTTCCACTCTCCCCCAACCTCCCACACCTGCCTCTGCTTCTACTAAATCCAATTCCTTCTCGCTAAACCTCAAATTTTCTAATCCTGATGCCACTATCTGTCCGGAAAATTTATTATATCAGATCACTGGTGCACCTCAACTTAAAGTCTTCAAAACCAACTCAGGCTTCAAACTCCTTCTTGACAAACATTCCTACGAAGCGTACACCTCAAGCGATACCAGACAAAAACTTCTCAACGCAGGCTTCACCATTATTTGGACTCCTGAGCACCGTGCCAAAAGCACAGTCATTGCTAAACACGTAGACTACTCTCTCCTGACAGCCTATGACACAGACAAAGAAGACTTAATAAAAGATATCAGTACTAAGAACAAAGTCTCTGTTGACGATATTTACAGACCAGAAAACTCTACCATTCTCAAAATACGCTGTTCTACTCCTGCTGACGCCTCTACACTCTTCAGTCAAGGAATCTTTGCCAAGACCATCCGCATTCCTCCAAACGCTCTCTTCACTCCGAACTTCCACCCAATCACACAATGTCTTAAATGCTACAAATTCGGCCACGACAAAAACACATGCACATCTACACAAGTCTGCTCCAGATGTTCAGCAACTGGCCACTTCTGGAATACTTGCAACCTCCCCCTTAAATGTTCTAACTGCGGCGGGTCACACACTGCAGTTGCAAATTCCTGCCCTTCTAGAAAGCACATTCTCTCCTCCCTCAGAGCAAACCAACCTCCCTCCCTACCCAACCCCTTCCCTGCTCCTCCCTCCCCTTCCTTACCTCCCTCCCCTTCCACACCTCCCTCCCCTACCCCCAATGCCTGGGCCTCCCCACGCACTTGGTCTACCTCTTCTACTCTACACACATCAAACACCAACACACAGACTACAAGCACTTCTCCTTCTACACCCACACTAGACTACAAAACTAACTGTCAACTTGCCACTGCTGCCCACTCTGCGATGGTAATCTCACAAGCTTACCAATCAGACTACTCACATGTCCTTAACCTAATCTTGTCTGCTAACAATCTTCCCTCTTTAATTATCCCTCCTTCCTGCTTCTCTTCCAAGCCTCCTACAACCTCTCCCTCCTTCCTCTCTCCCACCCCCCCACTTCCTACTCCCACCAGCTCTCCTCCTCCACTACCTCTCTTCACTACTTCTACACCTCCCACCAACACCCCTACTGCTACTGCTACGACCACCCCTCCCCCCACTTCCTTACCCACTTCATCCCCTTCCAAAGCTTCCACTTCCTCACAGCTTACCAAAACTTCCACTTCCTCTGCATCCACCTTCGCCCACTCCACCACAACCAAAACCTCATCCAGGTCCAACTCCACCTCCTCCAGACAAAATCCACTCAAACCTAAACCTACCCCAACTTCTAACGGACAGACCAAAGAACATAAAAACAGATCCATCTCTTCCTCCCCCTCCAGGAAACGGGTCCGTAGCACCTACAAACACACATCCACTGATGGCACCACTATCACGGGCTTTAATCCAAACTCCTCCCCCGACATTAACTTTGCTAAGACGAAACCATTAAATCACGTTTAAGGCGATTCAGTTCAACGTACGTTCTTACTTTACAATTAGACACCTACTGGCCGAGCTCCTTGAAGCAGAGAGGCCAGATATTGTTTTGCTAAACAGTACCTGCCTCAAAGCCCCTCAATGTATCCGCCATTATGGTTATACTGCACTACAGTCCCCCTATGATCCCCACGATGGGGTTGCCATCCTTGTCAATTCCAACATAAAACATGAATTTCTCCCAATCCCTTTTATTCACCAACACTGTCTTGCGGTCAGAATACACACCCACCTTGGCCCCTTTATCTTTTTCACCACCTATGCTCGCCCAAACACTACTCTCAACATACACGACCTCTCCTTAGTCTTCAACTACACCAACACACCAACTTACCTACTAGCTGACATGAATGCCAAACACACTGCCTTTCATCACACCAGTAACAACCAACTTGGTCACCAATTACTCAACTTCACAAACCATAAACACCTAATTCATCTTGGCCCAGACTTCAATACCTTCTTCAACCACACGGGCCAAGGCAAACCAGACATCATTCTGGCAAACCGAGCCAGCTCTCTATTTCAACATTACATCTCACCTGGCCCTATTACAGGCTCTGATCACATCCCAGTCATCTTACACATCTCCTCCAACCCTATCCTCATTCCAACCACACCTTCATTCTCCTACAAGAACGCTGACTGGGATGCTTTCAAACAACACATAGACAATATTAACCTCACCTATGACTACAACAACAAACCTATCTCTGACATCGATACTCAACTTGATC
Organism: Cherax quadricarinatus; assembly: GCF_038502225.1. Taxonomy (NCBI): domain Eukaryota; kingdom Metazoa; phylum Arthropoda; class Malacostraca; order Decapoda; family Parastacidae; genus Cherax; species Cherax quadricarinatus. The sequence goes on from NC_091374.1 coordinate 13,208,235, forward strand.
TCATCCAGGACACCATTACACAAGCAGCCAACATCGCAATACCAAAGAAAACTCACACCACTCGTTATTCCTTCAAACCGTCACTCAGAACAAGAAGACTAATTATCTGCTACCACAACCGCTTCCTCTACAACACACATAGATTTAATCAAGTCCGATTAGATCTCACTTACCTTAGAAACAACATTTTACACAGCCTAGACCAAGACCACAACAATCACTGGTCACGACTAATACAACAAGCGGACAGGCAGCGTGTTAAAAACACTAAAGCCTTCTGGAACTTTATCAAAAAAATCAGAGGCACTACTCCCACCAACAAATTCAAACACATCACCCACAACAACACACACATCTCAGACCCACAGGCTGCTACCAACATCTTCAAACACATCTGGGAGAACATCTTCCACGCTCACCCACCTCACCCTAACGTTATTCAACACATTCAGAACATAGAACACTGGAACACTGCACACACACAAGAAACAACACCAGACAGCCACATACATCTAGACACTCTTACCTCCTCCCAAGAACTCGACACTCCTTTCACCAACACAGACATTAAAACTCTCCTCAGACACCTTCCTCCAAAGGCTCCTGGTGCCTCTGGCCTAAACCATATTATCCTGAAACACCTTCCTGACTCTATCATTACTGCCTACACAAACCTCCTCAATGCCTCCCTTGCCTCTGGATACTTCCCTTCCCTCTTCAAAGCTGCTACTGCTATCCTCCTTCCTAAACCCAATAAAGACCACTCTGACCCTAGAAACTATCGCCCTATCAGCCTCCTCGAAACTTTAGGAAAACTCTTTGAAAAACTCATTAATCATCGCCTTCGCAGATACCTGGAACATAATTCTCTACTTTCAGATGGCCAGTTTGGCTTCAGAACACACAGATCCACACAGGATGCCATTAACATCATTCTCAACTACATCCACATAAACACAAAACAAAGAAACAGGACAGCCCTGGTTGCAAAAGACGTTGAAAAAGCTTTTGACACTGTGTGGCACGAGGGGCTCAAGTACAAACTCTGCACTAACTTCAACCTGCCTCTCAATACTCGTAAACTCCTCTGCAACTTCCTAGACGGCCGTACCATGAGAATCAAATTCCAAGGCTGTTACTCTGACTACTTCACACTAAATGCTGGAGTACCCCAGGGATCTGTCCTTTCCCCTACCCTCTACATTTTATACACTAACGACATTCCAACACCTATATACCACAACTCCATCACACTAGCCTATGCAGACGACATTACACAACTTATCACTCATGCCAATATAGATACACTCACACACAAAACACAAAATGAGGTTGACAGGATAGCCATCTGGGAACAAAAATGGAGGATCAAAACCAATGCAGCAAAATCCAGCATTACGTATTTTAACTACAGGAAACGTGATCCTCCATTACCTGTCGAACTCAGAACAGCTGACACCCGCACTTACTTCCCTATCACACAATCTGTCACTGTCCTTGGCGTTAATCTTGACTACCTTCTTCGTTTACACGGACACATTCACTCAAGGCATGCAATAGCTAGTAAGGCCCTTGCGGGCCTCTACAAGCTGAAACATGCCTCTCAACGCACCAAACTACACCTCTACAAATCCCTAATACGTCCTCTGATAACTTACTCTCCTCTAGCCCTCTCTCTTGCAGCAAAAACAAACTTACTTAAACTGCAGCGTGTCCAGAACAAGGCGCTGCGCTGGGTGCTTGATGTCAGATGGGAGGACTTCGCCACAAGCGAGTCTCTCCATGCCCAGTTAGACGTCCCTGCGCTGAATCTGTACTGGAAGAGGCTCAGTGACAGACAGATAGACAAACTTGAGACACGACATGACTACTGGACCTCTCTCCTTGACGAAGACATTCGCAGACCCACAAACCAACACAACCTTTTCTACTCCTTGCATGATCCTGCTCCTAACCCTACTTACAAATAACCTTGGATCCGCTGACAGGTACCTTCTAAGACAGGTACCATTCTCTGACCCACGTTCGCCTTAGCTTTTTTGGGTTAAGACATGACTCAGTTCTGCACTCCTCTCTAGCTCTAAAGGTCGCAAGTCCCTTACTCCCAGCTCACCCCACCGGAGTCCCAACAGAAGAACCGGAATTTCTCTTTTCAATATCTGTCCCACGATCGCCTTTGCTGCTGGGTTAAGCCCTGGCTCTATTTCTACGACTAAGAACACTCCTCTCCAGCACTATTCTTCGTCTGTCCCGTCTTCCCCGCTCATCCCATTTGGGATCTTACCTGAACTTTCGTTCGTTCGTTCGTGGACCCCCTCATCATCACATATTTGGCTTCACCAAAGGGGTGGGTACAGCAGAGTGCATAACCACCCTACTAAGCCAGATTGCTGATAGTAACAAAAAACCTATTATCGTCGTCTACCTCGACCTTGAGAAGGCATTTGAGCTAGCCAGCCCCACAACAATTCTAGCAATACTAGCTCGGAAGGGAATCAAAGGACGCCTCCTGGCCTGGATAGAGTCCTACCTTAGGGACAGGCAGGCCTGTGTCAGCTTTCAGGGACACTACTCTTCCTTCAAAACCCTGGAAAACGGCACGCCACAAGGTGTGCTCAGTCCTACCCTGTTTAACGTTCTTATGCAGGAACTTGTGAGCCTTCCCTTTCAAAGTGGTACGCAGCTCCTCAGCTATGCTGATGATCTTGCACTCGTAGTGAATGGGAAAGGCAATTTAGAACGACAGGCTCAGAGAGCTTTGGACCTAATTACGTAGTCTTGCAAGGAACTAGGCCTCAAGACCTCGGCCGAGAAATCTCTTGCAATGATGTTCAAGGGACCAGATCCTGCGAACAGATTACGTATTCAGGATATAGAACTTGAGTGGACAGGCTCCTACCTATACTTGGGAACCTACATTGATAAAAAGCTGACCTTTCAGAAACAGGCCGAGTATGTCAGGTCACGTGCTCTACTCAGACTCAACGCCATGAGAGCCATGACGAGGCACCGTGTAGGGGCGAGCAAAGATGTACTTCGCTTGTACTATATACAAGCTATACGCTCGCTCATTGACTACGGTGCACCGGCGTTAGCTCATCTCTTCCCGCAGAGCAGGCAAAGGGTGAAGGCCGTACAAAACCAGGCGATAAGAACTATGCTTGGGGCCCCCATCTGGACCAATACAGCATGTCTCGGATCTGAGGCCCGGCTTCCTTCCTTGGCTGACAGAGTAAGATACATAAACGCCTGCAAAGTAGCCACGATTCTGCACAGGCAGCAAGGTACCCCACTAAGGAGACGGATATTGACAACCATGACACAAAATCCCACACTCTTCACGGACTACTCCTGGATTCGTTCGTTTTGTGCTGCTGGGCGGAAGCTGCTGCCTATACAACTACTACTTGAGAAGAGTTGTGACCTTCCTGTTGCTGGGTACCATCCACCACCTCCCTGGCGCCCAGATCCAGCCGATGTTTGCATCATGCAACTACCCATCTCTAAGCGTCTCTGCAGCCAAGACACCCTCAGCAATCATGCTGAGACAAGCATTGCGCTGGCAGAGGGAGGCACATGTGCAGTGTATTTCACAGATGGTTCTGTCGACCCTGACAGGAAGAGAACAGCAGCTGGACTGTACCACAATGGTCACACACAAGGCTGGCGACTCCCTGACCATTGCACGATCCTTCAAGCTGAGCTGGTGGCGATTCAGCAGGCAGTGTCACGCCCTACGACATCGACTCCGACCTGTCATACATGTTGATTCCACCTCTGCAATCAATGCCCTCTCCCATCCTCAACCACAGGACAATGTTCACCTCATCACATCGATCCTGAGCATAATGACAGCCTTAGAAGTTCAGGGTAACAGATCGACATTGAACTGGATCCCCAGCCATGCTGGCATCCGGGGAAATGAGGCGGCAGATGATGCAGCCAAGGCAGCAACAGACTATCCACATGTTGGGATTACTGTCCCAATCAGCCTACGACAGACCAAACTGGTGGCTACCAGAGCCATGAAACTTATTTGGGAGGTCTTAGGTGATACCCCATCTCAACATTGGTACCGAGCAGCGACTCAGGGAGAACCCCCTCCATATGATAGAAGCTGGTCCAGAACGCAGTGTACCGGCATCCATCGGCTTCGTTTGGGCTTTCCCACAGCCAAGAGGATGGTAGACAAGGCTGATGAGATGTGCCAGTACTGCCATCACGTTGTCCATCGCCCCCTAACACACTATCTTCTGGAGTGCGAAGTTACTGAGACACTCCGCAGGCAACTAGGACTGATATTCCCTCCCGAAGAGGACCCAGAGATGACTGAGGCCACACTAGTGTACCCTGGAGTCAACGAACCAGACAAGCTGTTACCCGTGATAACGACATATCCTCCTCCTCGCTAGTGTCCACAGTTAGGAGTACATACGGTGTTGTCGCTTATGAGATGCACCAGCTGTACTGACCAGAAGAATGCTTGAGCAGCATACGTCGCATCATTGTAGAAACCTTTCTCCCTCGGGAGCCAGAGACGGGTCATCGCAAGATTGAGACCCGTGCCAGGACTACGGTCCTGGCAAACATTATACATACATACCTATGCTGTACTTCCTACAAGAGTGATGGACTGAACACATCGATTCCAGGCTGAGGGACTGATTACCTCAAACTCCTCCTCACCCATTTCTACTTTGTACTGGACTGATCAAGCCACTGTGTGGCTAAACGTTTCTTCAATGAAGATTTCCATATGTTGCACAAGTGTCTCAATTCTTCATTCCTCTTGTTTCCTTAAGAACAAAACACCACCACTATCTTTAATTAAAAAAAAATTAGTTTTATCGCACCTCCATCGAGCAACTTTACCAACAGCTTAAGGAAGAATTGAGGATGGCGAAGATGGAGATTCGGCGACTGACCGAGGAAAACAAGAAGATTCGTAGTAGTCCTCCTGTTTTGAGTCCTCAGGTCAAGAAGGGAAACTGGTCAGTGGCTGGACAGCAGGGAACGAAGTTGACGATCAAGAAGACGAATGGAAAGGTAGAAACGATGAAGAAGAAAGAGACTGCCGTGGAAACTGTTGTGGAAACATCTAATACATTCTCAGTGCTACCCGACGAATGTGAGTCGACTACTGGGAACGTCACGACGAACGACACCAAGGAAGGTAAGAATATTGTTGTTGTTGGGGATAGCCAAGTTAGGTATATGGATAGGGCGTTCTGCTTGAAGGACAGGAGTAGGAGACAGAGTTTGCTTTCCTGGGGCTGGGATGGAGGATACTGTTAGCCGTCTGGATGACATCATGAGAGGTAATGGGAGCAATCCTATTATCTGTCTCAGTGCTGGAGGCAACGATGTTGGCAGACGTAGGAGTGAAGACCTGATTAGCAGGTATAGGTAAGCAATAGAAATAATTAGGAGTAAGGGTGGGAACCCTGTCATATGTGGTATTCTGCCAAGGAGAGGAGTTGGAAATGAATGGTTGTCCAGGGCAATTGGTGTCAATTGCTGGCTGGACAAATACTGTAAGGAAAATGCGGTAACATTCATTGACAACTGGGACCTCTTCTATGGCAGAAATGACATGTATGCCAGGGATGGGGTTCACTTATCTAGGTCTGGGGTGGAAGCACTGGCAACTGCAGTGGAGGGAGCTGTTAGGACTTTAAACTAGGATTAGTTAGTGGTATGGGTTTTGGCAGGAAAACAGTGAAGTCCCAGTGTAGTAATATTACGAGTTCTAGGGGAACTAGTAATAAGCAGAACGAGGTAGATATTGAAAAGCCAGTGACTTTCTGTGATAAGGACAGTAATAGGTTTAGTAGAAAAACAGAAATGAGCAGGAAGGGTAAAGAGAAAGGAGAGTCAATGTTTATTATGCTAATTGCCGTAGTGCTAGGAATAAGATGGACGAGTTGAGATTAGTTGCTAGTGTAGGTAACATTGATGTATTTGCCTTAACTGAGACGTGGTTTAATTCAAAAAGTCGGGACATGCCTGCGGAATGTCATATTCAGGGTTTTAAATTGTTCCAAGTAGATAGAAGTATCGGGAAGGGGGGTGGGGTGGCATTGTATGTCCGAGATCGCTTGAACTGTTGCATAAAAACGGGTATTAAGTCTGAAGTAACACATACAGAGTCTGTTTGGATAGAATTTTCAGAGGGGCATGAAAAACTGATTTTAGGAGTGATATACCGTCCCCCAAACTTAGATAGGGATCAAGGGAGACTACTATGGGAGGAAATTGTTAAGGCCACAAGGCACGATAATGTAGTAATTCTAGGAGACTTCAACTTTAGTCATATTGATTGGAATTTCTTGACTGGGAATTTAGAATCATACGACTTCTTAGAAGCAGTTCAGGATTGTTTTTTGAAGCAGTTTGTGACAGAACCTACAAGGGGAAATAACCTGCTTGACTTAGTTATGGCAAACAATGAATCCCTTGTTAATAATTTAGAAATTTCAGAGGAACTGGGTGCTAGCGACCACAAATCAATTACATTTAGCATTGAATGGAAGTACGATAGTAGCGATAACTCAGTAACAGTCCCAGATTTTCGCTTAGCAGTCTGTTGACTGGGGTAACGAAGAGAGCTATCAATATGACAGTTTTCTGAACACTATACATGCTGCTCAAAGAACGTTTATCCCATATAAAGAAATTACATCAAATAGAAATGACCCAAAATAGATGAATAATAGGCTCAAATATCTACTAGGGCATAAGAAAGGAATTTATAGGCGTATCAAAAGAGGTGAGGGTCATCTTATGAATCAGTATATTGACATTAAGAAGGACATTAAAAAGGGGATAAGAAAAGCTAAAAGGGACTATGAAATTAAAGTTGCTAGGGATTCTAAAACTAACCCAAAAAGTTTTTTCCAGGTCTATAGAACAAAAGTTAGAGATAAAATAGGTCCCCTTAAAAATAACTATGGGCACCTTACTGACAAAGAATGAAATGTGCTCGATTTTAAATATATATTTTCTCTGTGCTCGATTTTAAATATATATTTTCTCTCAGTTTTTACACAGGAAGACACTAACAATATTCCAGTAATTAATTTTTATAGTGGGCCAGAAGAAGATAAATTATGTAACATCACAGTCACTAGTGAAATGGTTGTGAAGCAGATAGACCGACTGAAGCAAAATAAGTCGCCGGGTCCTGATGAGGTTTTTTCAAGGGTTCTTAAGGAATGCAAAATGGAACTCTGTGAACCATTAACTAATATTTTTAATTTATCTCTTCAAACAGGTGTAGTGCCTGATATGTGGAAGATGGCTAATGTAATTTCTATTTTTAAAACAGGGGACAAGTCGTTACCGTCAAATTACCGCCCAATAAGCCTGACCTCAATTGTAGGCAAATTACTAGAGTCAATTATAGCTCAAATTATAAGAAGCCATCTCGATAAGCATAGCTTGATTAATGATACTCAGCATGGATTCACAAGAGGCCGGTCTTGTCTAACTAATTTATTAACTTTCTTCAGTAAAGCTTTTGAGGTTGTTGACCACGATAAAGAATTTGATATTATTTACTTAGATTTTAGTAAGGCTTTTGATAGAGTTCCGCACCATAGACTGTTAAAGAAAGTGGCAGCTCAAGGCATTGGGGGAAAAGTGCTCTCGTGGATCGAGTCATGGCTCACTGACAGGAAGCAGAGAGTGTCCATAAATGGGGTTAAATCCGAGTGGGGATCTGTAACAAGTGGCGTTCCACAGGGATCAGTCTTGGGCCCGTTGTTGTTTATAATATATATCAATGATCTTGATGAGGGAATTACTAGTGATATGAGCAAATTCGCCGATGACACAAAGATAGGTAGGATAATTGATTCAAACGTAGATGTTAGGGAACTTCAGGAGGATTTAAACAAACTCTATTCTTGGTCAGAAAAGTGGCAGATGCAGTTCAATGTAGATAAATGCAAGGTTCTGAAGCTTGGGAGTGCCCATAACCCTAGTACTTATAAGTTAAATGATGTAGAACTTAGCCATATAGATTGCGAAAAGGACTTGGGGGTTATGGAAATAAATGGTATAAAATACCGACACAATGGCAATATAAACACAAATGCAGTATAATGTGATCCTTTATTGACTACGTTTCGCCCACACAGTGGGCTTTTTCAAGTCACAAACAGAACTACCGAACTAGTTCTGTTTGTGACTTGAAAAAGCCCACTGTGTGGGCGAAACGTAGTCAATAAAGGATCACATTATACTGCATTTGTGTTTATATTGCCACTTGGGGGTTATGGTGAGCAGCAACCTTAAACCAAGACAGCAATGCCTAAGCGTACGTAATAAGGCAAATAGATTACTGGGATTTATATCAAGAAGTGTAAGCAACAGAAGTCCAGAGGTCATACTGCAGCTTTATACATCATTAGTAAGGCCTCACCTAGATTATGCGGCTCAGTTCTGGTCTCCATATTACAGAATGGACATAAATTCGTTAGAAAACATTCAGCGTAGGATGACTAAATTAATACATAGCATTAGAAATCTTCCTTATGAAGAAAGATTGAAGACTCTTAAGTTACATTCACTTGTTAGACGAAGAATGAGGGGAGACCTGATTGAAGTGTATAAGTGGAAGATAGGTATTAATAAAGGGGATATTAATAAGGTCTTGAGGATGTCTCTCCAAGAGAGAACCCGCAGTAATGGATTTAAATTAGATAAGTTTAGATTTAGAAAGGACATAGGAAAGTATTGGTTTGGAAATAGGGTAGTTGATGAGTGGAACAGTCTACCTAGTTGGGTTATTGAGGCTGGGACTTTGGGTAGTTTCAAATTTAGGTTGATAAGTACATGAGTGGGAGGGGTTGGATTTAAGTGGGACTTGCACATCAGAGCTTATTTCTTGAGTGGCATTGAAAATTGGGTTGGGCAAATGTTTTGTTAGTGGGATGAATTGTAAAGGACCTGCCTAGTATGGGCCAACAGGCCTCCTGCAGTGTTCCTCCTTTCTTATGTTCTTATGTACACATTTTTACACATTTAGTTTCAGTGTCAATTCTCTAACCGGTGTTGTTGATACTCCGTCACTATTATTATTATGATGGAGCGCTAAACCCGTAAGGACTATACAGCTCCTGCGGGAGGGGGGAAAATTGGATGGTGTCCAGGCTTAATCAGGGAAATTGGAGCACAGATTCAATTCCCTAGATCAAGGGCCCCCCTCACCAGCATCAAGGAACCTCCCTCGAGGGGCATTTTGAAAGTTTGTATGTATAATCTGTCCTGGGGTTTAACCCTTTCACCGTCCAGACTCCCCGACATTAAAGTCCGGTGTTGTCTAAGTTCTGAACTATTACGTTAGGCACGGAACGCCTCGCTGTAACACATAAGAACATAAGAAAGAAGGAACACTGCAACATGCCTACTGACCCATGCGGAGCAAGTCCATGTGCCCCCCCCCCCCCCCGTTTTAGCCCAATGACCCACCCCTCTGGTCACCTCCACTCAAAGATGGAGCACGGCACCAGACCCAGCAGCACAAGCTAGTCAGGTCCAACTCACACCCACCCACACCACATGACACAACACATGACACCGTGACTCTGAACATGTGGGCAGGTCTTCCCACACGCGTTTATTCCTTAACACCATCTTTGCAGTCCGCGATCACTGTTTTATCGACTGACTACTCTCTCGCTATGACTTCACATTGCTGACTTCGACACTACAGAGATTTGACGTCACCATCTCTGAGTCTCTTCACACACAGAGAGCTAAGGATATATACACTGAGAGGTATATTTCAGCGTATATACGCTGAGAGTTTAACCCATATTTTAGGCATTAAAGTAATCTTCTCTACTCACAAATAACCCGCACATAGGAGAGAGAGAGACGACGTTTCGATCCGACTTGGGCCACTGACAAAGTCACACTGACACGCAAGAGGTTAGGTTAGGTAAGGTTCGTCAGGAAACAGGACAAATGTTTCCTGACGCGGGTCTTAGTCAGATGATGACCCGCCTTTGAAGCTTTGGTCATCTGACTGAGGCCTTCCGCTGGCTTACCAGTCCACCCCTTTAAAAACTTTGGCCATTTATAACCATGTACATTGTGGTGTACACACAAGAGTGAGGGAGCCAGTATATATAGGCGAGAGGGACAGGGACGGGACCAAGAGAGGAAGAACAAGAAGCGGTGTTGGTAAGGCTGAGAGTGAAAGTAGTTCTAGAAGTATTTTCTACCGATGAAAAGGTTACGGGCGGCCTTTATGACCATAGTGTAGCTGACAGGCTTTCAACACCATTAACCAACCAACCGTAGCGAGAATGAGACCTCAGTACAGAGAACGACACTTTACAGAACCATCTTTTACATGGGACAACTCTTCGATCTGTTTAGATCTTTACCTAAACGGATCAAAACGTACCAACGAAAGATTTTTCCACAACACGGCTGTTCCTCACGACTGTCAACAGTAGAATAGGTAGAACCACTGAAGCCTCAAGTGAACTCGACCTCCGGTAGATCCATTGAAGCCTCAGAACACCTAGACCTCACACAGATCCAATGAAGCCTTAGATAAACAGCAAAACCTCATTTAGATCTAGTGAAGCCTCAGCTGAATAACTCCACCTCATCTATATACTTCTTCATTCACACTGTTTTTGTATCGTTGTATGCTTCACTCTGTGACTCATGTTGTTAACCAGAGTTATTTATTTATTTATTTATTTATTATAAATTTGTGCACACATACAGAGGTACAAAAAAAATACAGATAAGAGCAGTATGCCAAAGCCACTTATACTATGCATAGCATTACGGGCTGGCTTAAAATTAACTTAAGATTAATTAAGCAATGATGAAGTCAGTGATAAAACATTAATGTAAACAGATTACTATAAAGCACAAGTGAGTATTACAAAGACAGGTCATATGAAGGATTCTGTTAGGTAGTGTATTTAAAAAATAATAAAGTTAGATTGGGTTTTAGGTTTAACATTTATGTGATATAATTGTGAGAAACATTTAAGATATACAATTTATAAGGTTCAGTTATTCAGTATTTATTTGGTTTTGGGTGAGTAAGTGATCTTTGAGTAGAGACTTGAATTTATAAACAGGTAGTGTTTCTTTTATATTTACAGGTAATGAATTCCAGATTTTAGGGCCTTTTATGTGCATTGAGTTTTTGCATAGTGTGAGATGAACACGAGGAACATCAAAGAGTGATCTGTGCCTTGTGTTATGGTCATGTGTTCTGTTGAGGTTGGCAAGGAGATGTTTGAGGGGAGGGTTAATATCAGAGTTAAGTGTTCTATGTATGTAATAGGTGCAGTAATAAGTATGGATGTTTTGTATGGTGAGTAGGTTTAGTGTATTGAATATTGGTGGAGTGTGCTGCCTGTAGTGAGAATTTGTTATCATTCTAACTGCAGCCTTTTGTTGGGTAATTAGTGGTCTGAGATGGTTAACTGTTGTTGAGCCCCATGCACAAATTCCATAGGTGAGATAGGGGTAAATAAGAGAGTGATATAGGGCCAGGAGGGCTGACTGTGGAACATAGTACCGTATCTTCGATAGTATGCCTACAGTCTTGGAAATTTTCTTAGAAATTTGTTGTATATGTGTATGAAATTTGAGTCTATTATCAAGGTGGATTCCTAAGAATTTTCCCTCTGTTAGCTTTGTGATAGGTGATCCGTTTATCATTATGTTAAGAGGGACATCTGTAGCTCTGTTACCAAACTGAATGAAGTAGGTTTTGTCAATGTTTAGTGTAAGTTTGTTAGTCCTCATCCAGGTAGATATTTTCTGTAATTCGGTATTTACAGTATTGGCTAGTGTGACTGGTCTCGGGTGAGAGAAGAGTTAACTTAGCGCAGTGGTGTTAACCTACATGTCTGTAGTTATATATAATATATTATATTCTTTAATTCTCTCGACCTTCAGGATGTTAAACTCTAATTGTAAACAATATGATTATTATTATTATTATTATTATTATTTAGTTGTAGTAGTAGTAGTATCATCATTATAATTAATAATAGTAATATCATTAATATTATTTTTATTAGTAGTAGTAGTAGTACTAGTAGAGATAGTATCATTATTATTATTATTATTATTATTATTATTATTATTATTATTATTATTATTGCAATTATTATTACAATTATAATTATATTCATGGAAACTTCTAAAACTACAATATAAGCAGTTTTAATTTGGTAAATATATCCGAGAAGTTATTTTTACCTCCCATTTATCAGGCTCCCTTGTGAATAGAATATAAATATATTTTACCACATCGGCCGTTTTCCACCCAAGGTAGAGCGAACCAAACAAAAGCAACACATTGACCATCACTCAGTCAATATCCGTCTTACGAATCCCTAGTCTCTCCTTCAGAGTACATGCAATCATGTCTCCCCTATTTTACAGAATAAAAGATTTTTTTATTGGCAATGATATAAAGATATATATATATATATATATATATATATATATATATATATATATATATATATATATATATATATATATATATATATATATATATATATATATATATATATATATATATATATATATATATATATATATATATATATATATATATATATATGTTTGAACCACAAACCTGACCTAACCTAATTTATACTCCAGGACTCATAAGTCCAGCTAACTGGTCTCCTTAAATCCCTCCCCTCAAGGAAGGTTCCTTGATGTTGGTGAGGGGCTCTTGATTTAGGGAATTGGATCTGTGCTCCAGTTCCCCGAATTAAGCCTGAATGCCTTCCACATCCCCCCCCCCAGGCGCTGTATAATCCTCCGGGTTTAGCGCTTCCCCCTTGATTATAATAATAATAATCCTTAAATCCCTTCAAAAATGTTACCTTGCTCACACTTAACAACAAGTCTTATAAACCACTTGTCTGCATTTATTTCGAGCAAATACGTTCACACAAGCCTGTGGGATGTTTTAAGCCTCTACCAATTAAAGCCACCTTCACACCCTCCCTCTAACTCTTCCTAAGCTACATCTACCTCTCATTCCAAGCCGGATTTATACACCTATTCTGTTCCATCCTCTCTAAAATACTCAAACTATCCTTAAAACCCATCTTCCTCTCTCTTAATTATACCCTTCCTATCCCCATACCTAGAATTATCCACATAATATTCACACCATATATATTTCTGGTGCTTCTACAACAATGAAAGTCTACGTCCCATACAAAATTGTTGATACAACAGTACTCTAGAGGAGTACTTTACCTTCTCACGATTACAGACTCACAATGGATTGCCCAACACCAGGTATGTTGACGTTGCAGGTTTTTAACATTCTACAAGATTGATGGACCGAACACATCGACTCCAGGTTGAGGGACTGATTACCTCATTCTCCTCCTCTCCCTACGCCTTCCTCTTTGTATTGGACTGATGAAGCCACTGTGTGGCGAAACGTTTCCTGAATAAAGATTCCTATATGCTGCATAAGTGTCTCAATCTTCAACATGTCGGTTTTTCAAACCATTCATCACAGGTTTTTAACTGTAGTGTAGGCGGCCTCTGGCAAGACAGTGATGGAGTGAGTGATGATGGAAGTGTTTCTTCTTCCTCGGGTCACCATTGCCTTGGTGGGAGACAGCCGATGTGTTAATAATAATAAAAACTCCTTCACAAAACTGTGGAAATCATCATCATCACCAGTACTGTTATGTACCAGTATGACTTCACCAGTACTGTTATGTACCAGTATGACTTCACCAGTACTGTTATGTACCAGTATGACTTCACCAGTACTGTTATGTACCAGTATGACTTCACCAGTACTGTTATGTACCAGTATGACTTCACCAGTACTGTTATGTATCAGTATGACTTCACCAGTACTGTTATGTATCAGTATGACTTCACCAGTACTGTTATGTACCAGTATGACTTCACCAGTACTGTTATGTACCAGTATGACTTCACCAGTACTGTTATGTACCAGTATGACTTCACCAGTACTGTTATGTACCAGTATGACTTCACCAGTACTGTTATGTACCAGTATGACTTCACCAGTACTGTTATGTACCAGTATGACTTCACCAGTACTGTTATGTACCAGTATGACTTCACCAGTACTGTTATGTACCAGTATGACTTCACCAGTACTGTTATGTACCAGTATGACTTCACCAGTACTGTTATGTACCAGTATGACTTCACCAGTACTGTTATGTACCAGTATGACTTCACCAGTACTGTTATGTACCAGTATGACTTCACCAGTACTGTTATGTACCAGTATGACTTCACCAGTACTGTTATGTACCAGTATGACTTCACCAGTACTGTTATGTACCAGTATGACTTCACCAGTACTGTTATGTACCAGTATGACTTCACCAGTACTGTTATGTACCAGTATGACTTCACCAGTACTGTTATGTACCAGTATGACTTCACCAGTACTGTTATGTACCAGTATGACTTCACCAGTACTGTTATGTACCAGTATGACTTCACCAGTACTGTTATGTACCAGTATGACTTCACCAGTACTGTTATGTACCAGTATGACTTCACCAGTACTGTTATGTACCAGTATGACTTCACCAGTACTGTTATGTACCAGTATGACTTCACCAGTACTGTTATGTACCAGTATGACTTCACCAGTACTGTTATGTACCAGTATGACTTCACCAGTACTGTTATGTACCAGTATGACTTCACCAGTACTGTTATGTACCAGTATGACTTCACCAGTACTGTTATGTACCAGTATGACTTCACCAGTACTGTTATGTACCAGTATGACTTCACCAGTACTGTTATGTACCAGTATGACTTCACCAGTACTGTTATGTACCAGTATGACTTCACCAGTACTGTTATGTACCAGTATGACTTCACCAGTACTGTTATGTACCAGTATGACTTCACCAGTACTGTTATGTACCAGTATGACTTCACCAGTACTGTTATGTACCAGTATGACTTCACCAGTACTGTTATGTACCAGTATGACTTCACCAGTACTGTTATGTACCAGTATGACTTCACCAGTACTGTTATGTACCAGTATGACTTCACCAGTACTGTTATGTACCAGTATGACTTCACCAGTACTGTTATGTACCAGTATGACTTCACCAGTACTGTTATGTACCAGTATGACTTCACCAGTACTGTTATGTACCAGTATGACTTCACCAGTACTGTTATGTACCAGTATGACTTCACCAGTACTGTTATGTACCAGTATGACTTCACCAGTACTGTTATGTACCAGTATGACTTCACCAGTACTGTTATGTACCAGTATGACTTCACCAGTACTGTTATGTACCAGTATGACTTCACCAGTACTGTTATGTACCAGTATGACTTCACCAGTACTGTTATGTACCAGTATGACTTCACCAGTACTGTTATGTACCAGTATGACTTCACCAGTACTGTTATGTACCAGTATGACTTCACCAGTACTGTTATGTACCAGTATGACTTCACCAGTACTGTTATGTACCAGTATGACTTCACCAGTACTGTTATGTACCAGTATGACTTCACCAGTACTGTTATGTACCAGTATGACTTCACCAGTACTGTTATGTACCAGTATGACTTCACCAGTACTGTTATGTACCAGTATGACTTCACCAGTACTGTTATGTACCAGTATGACTTCACCAGTACTGTTATGTACCAGTATGACTTCACCAGTACTGTTATGTACCAGTATGACTTCACCAGTACTGTTATGTACAAGTATGACTTCACCAGTACTGTTATGTACCAGTATGACTTCACCAGTACTGTTATGTACCAGTATGACTTCACCAGTACTGTTATGTACCAGTATGACTTCACCAGTACTGTTATGTACCAGTATGACTTCACCAGTACTGTTATGTACCAGTATGACTTCACCAGTACTGTTATGTACCAGTATGACTTCACCAGTACTGTTATGTACCAGTATGACTTCACCAGTACTGTTATGTACCAGTATGACTTCACCAGTACTGTTATGTACCAGTATGACTTCACCAGTACTGTTATGTACCAGTATGACTTCACCAGTACTGTTATGTACCAGTATGACTTCACCAGTACTGTTATGTACCAGTATGACTTCACCAGTACTGTTATGTACAAGTATGACTTCACCAGTACTGTTATGTACCAGTATGACTTCACCAGTACTGTTATGTACCAGTATGACTTCACCAGTACTGTTATGTACCAGTATGACTTCACCAGTACTGTTATGTACCAGTATGACTTCACCAGTACTGTTATGTACCAGTATGACTTCACCAGTACTGTTATGTACCAGTATGACTTCACCAGTACTGTTATGTACAAGTATGACTTCACCAGTACTGTTATGTACAAGTATGACTTCACCAGTACTGTTATGTACCAGTATGACTTCACCAGTACTGTTATGTACCAGTATGACTTCACCAGTACTGTTATGTACCAGTATGACTTCACCAGTACTGTTATGTACAAGTATGACTTCACCAGTACTGTTATGTACAAGTATGACTTCACCAGTACTGTTATGTACAAGTATGACTTCACCAGTACTGTTATGTACAAGTATGACTTCACCAGTACTGTTATGTACAAGTATGACTTCACCAGTACTGTTATGTACAAGTATGACTTCACCAGTACTGTTATGTATCAGTATGACTTCACCAGTACTGTTATGTATCAGTATGACTACACCAGTACTGTTATGTATCAGTATGACTTCACCAGTACTGTTATGTACCAGTATGACTTCACCAGTACTGTTATGTACCAGTATGACTTCACCAGTACTGTTATGTACCAGTATGACTTCACCAGTACTGTTATGTACAAGTATGACTTCACCAGTACTGTTATGTACAAGTATGACTTCACCAGTACTGTTATGTACAAGTATGACTTCACCAGTACTGTTATGTACAAGTATGACTTCACCAGTACTGTTATGTACAAGTATGACTTCACCAGTACTGTTATGTACAAGTATGACTTCACCAGTACTGTTATGTACAAGTATGACTTCACCAGTACTGTTATGTATCAGTATGACTTCACCAGTACTGTTATGTATCAGTATGACTTCACCAGTACTGTTATGTATCAGTATGACTTCACCAGTACTGTTATGTACCAGTATGACTTCACCAGTACTGTTATGTACCAGTATGACTTCACCAGTACTGTTATGTACCAGTATGACTTCACCAGTACTGTTATGTACAAGTATGACTTCACCAGTACTGTTATGTACAAGTATGACTTCACCAGTACTGTTATGTATCAGTATGACTTCACCAGTACTGTTATGTACCAGTATGACTTCACCAGTACTGTTATGTACAAGTATGACTTCACCAGTACTGTTATGTATCAGTATGACTTCACCAGTACTGTTATGTATCAGTATGACTTCACCAGTACTGTTATGTACAAGTATGACTTCACCAGTACTGTTATGTATCAGTATGACTTCACCAGTACTGTTATGTATCAGTATGACTTCACCAGTACTGTTATGTACAAGTATGACTTCACCAGTACTGTTATGTACAAGTATGACTTCACCAGTACTGTTATGTACAAGTATGACTTCACCAGTACTGTTATGTATCAGTATGACTTCACCAGTACTGTTATGTACAAGTATGACTTCACCAGTACTGTTATGTATCAGTATGACTTCACCAGTACTGTTATGTATCAGTATGACTTCACCAGTACTGTTATGTACAAGTATGACTTCACCAGTACTGTTATGTATCAGTATGACTTCACCAGTACTGTTATGTATCAGTATGACTTCACCAGTACTGTTATGTACAAGTATGACTTCACCAGTACTGTTATGTACAAGTATGACTTCACCAGTACTGTTATGTACAAGTATGACTTCACCAGTACTGTTATGTATCAGTATGACTTCACCAGTACTGTTATGTATCAGTATGACTTCACCAGTACTGTTATGTACAAGTATGACTTCACCAGTACTGTTATGTACAAGTATGACTTCACCAGTACTGTTATGTACCAGTATGACTTCACCAGTACTGTTATGTATCAGTATGACTTCACCAGTACTGTTATGTATCAGTATGACTTCACCAGTACTGTTATGTATCAGTATGACTTCACCAGTACTGTTATGTACCAGTATGACTTCACTAGTACTGTTATGTATCAGTATGACTTCACCAGTACTGTTATGTATCAGTATGACTTCACCAGTACTGTTATGTATCAGTATGACTTCACCAGTACTGTTATGTACCAGTATGACTTCACTAGTACTGTTATGTATCAGTATGACTTCACCAGTACTGTTATGTATCAGTATGACTTCACCAGTACTGTTATGTACCAGTATGACTTCACCAGTACTGTTATGTACCAGTATGACTTCACCAGTACTGTTATGTATCAGTATGACTTCACCAGTACTGTTATGTACCAGTATGACTTCACCAGTACTGTTATGTACCAGTATGACTTCACCAGTACTGTTATGTATCAGTATGACTTCACCAGTACTGTTATGTATCAGTATGACTTCACCAGTACTGTTATGTATCAGTATGACTTCACTAGTACTGTTATGTACCAGTATGACTTCACCAGTACTGTTATGTATCAGTATGACTTCACTAGTACTGTTATGTACCAGTATGACTTCACCAGTACTGTTATGTACCAGTATGACTTCACCAGTACTGTTATGTATCAGTATGACTTCACTAGTACTGTTATGTACCAGTATGACTTCACCAGTACTGTTATGTACCAGTATGACTTCACCAGTACTGTTATGTACCAGTATGACTTCACCAGTACTGTTATGTACCAGTATGACTTCACCAGTACTGTTATGTACCAGTATGACTTCACCAGTACTGTTATGTACCAGTATGACTTCACCAGTACTGTTATGTACCAGTATGACTTCACCAGTACTGTTATGTACCAGTATGACTTCACCAGTTATGTACCAGTATGACTTCACCAGTTATGTACCAGTATGACTTCACCAGTACTGTTATGTACCAGTATGACTTCACCAGTACTGTTATGTACCAGTATGACTTCACCAGTACTGTTATGTACCAGTATGACTTCACTAGTACTGTTAGTTCAGTATATCACCAGTAGTTATGTACCAGTATGACTTCACCAGTTCTATTAGGTACCAGTATGACTTCACCAGTTCTATTAGGTACCAGTATGACCTTCACCAGTACTATTATGTACCAGTATGACTTCACCAGTACTATTATGTACCAGTATGACTTCACCAGTTCTATTAGGTACCAGTATGACTTCACCAGTTCTATTAGGTACCAGTATGACTTCACCAGTTCTATTAGGTACCAGTATGACTTCACCAGTTCTATTAGGTACCAGTATGACTTCACCAGTTCTATTAGGTACCAGTATGACTTCACCAGTTCTATTAGGTACCAGTATGACTTCACCAGTTCTATTAGGTACCAGTATGACTTCACCAGTTCTATTAGGTACCAGTATGACTTCACCAGTTCTATTAGGTATCAGTATGACTTCACCAGTACTGTTATGTACCAGTATGACTTCACCAGTACTGTTATGTACCAGTATGACTTCACCAGTACTGTTATGTATCAGTATGACTTCACTAGTACTGTTATGTATCAGTATGACTTCACCAGTACTGTTATGTATCAGTATGACTTCACCAGTACTGTTATGTATCAGTATGACTTCACCAGTACTGTTATGTATCAGTATGACTTCACCAGTACTGTTATGTACCAGTATGACTTCACCAGTACTGTTATGTATCAGTATGACTTCACCAGTACTGTTATGTATCAGTATGACTTCACCAGTACTGTTATGTATCAGTATGACTTCACCAGTACTATTATGTACCAGTATGACTTCACCAGTACTATTAGGTACCAGTATGACTTCACCAGTACTATTATGTACCAGTATGACTTCACCAGTACTATTATGTATCAGTATGACTTCACTAGTACTATTATGTACCAGTATGACTTCACCAGTACTATTATGTACCAGTATGACTTCACCAGTACTATTATGTACCAGTATGACTTCACCAGTACTATTATGTACCAGTATGACTTCACCAGTACTATTATGTACCAGTATGACTTCACCAGTACTATTATGTACCAGTATGACTTCACCAGTTCTATTAGGTACCAGTATGACTTCACCAGTTCTATTAGGTACCAGTATGACTTCACCAGATCTATTAGGTACCAGTATGACCTTCACCAGTCCTATTAGGTATGAGTATGACCTTCACCAGTCCTATTAGGTATCAGTATGACCTTCACCAGTCCTATTAGGTATCAGTATGACCTTCACCAGTTCTATTAGGAACCAGTATGACTTCACCAGTTCTATTAGGTACCAGTATGACTTCACCAGTACTGTTATGTACCAGTATGACTTCACCAGTACTGTTATGTACCAGAATGACTTCACCAGTTATGTACCAGTATGACTTCACTAGTACTGTTATGTACCAATATGACTTCACCAGTACTGTTATGTATCAGTATGACTTCACCAGTACTGTTATGTACCAGTATGACTTCACCAGTACTGTTATGTACCAGTATGACTTCACTAGTACTGTTATGTACCAGTATGACTTCACTAGTACTGTTATGTACCAGTATGACTTCACCAGTACTGTTATGTACCAGTATGACTTCACCAGTACTGTTATGTACCAGTATGACTTCACTAGTACTGTTATGTACCAGTATGACTTCACCAGTACTGTTATGTACCAGTATGACTTCACCAGTACTGTTATGTATCAGTATGACTTCACCAGTACTATTATGTACCAGTATGACTTCACCAGTACTATTATGTACCAGTATGACTTCACCAGTACTATTATGTACCAGTATGACCTTCACCAGTCCTATTAGGTATCAGTATTACTTCACCAGTTCTATTAGGTACCAGTATGACTTCACCAGTTCTATTAGGTACCAGTATGACCTTCACCAGTCCTATTAGGTATCAGTATGACTTCACCAGTTCTATTAGGTACCAGTATGACTTCACCAGTCCTATTAGGTACCAGTATGACCTTCACCAGTCCTATTAGGTATCAGTATGACCTTCACCAGTCCTATTAGGTACCAGTATGACTTCACCAGTTCTGTTATGTACCAGTATGACTTCACCAGTACTATTATGTACCAGTATGACTTCACCAGTACTATTAGGTACCAGTATGACTTCACCAGTACTGTTATGTACCAGTATGACTTCACCAGTACTGTTATGTATCAGTATGACCTTCACCAGTCCTATTAGGTACCAGTATGACCTTCACCAGTCCTATTAGGTATCAGTATGACCTTCACCAGTCCTATTAGGTATCAGTATGACCTTCACCAGTTCTATTAGGAACCAGTATGACTTCACCAGTTCTATTAGGTACTAGTATGACCTTCACCAGTCCTATTAGGTATCAGTATGACCTTCACCAGTTCTATTAGGAACCAGTATGACTTCACCAGTTCTATTAGGTACTAGTATGACCTTCACCAGTACTATTATGAATCAGTATGACTTCACCAGTACTGTTATGTATCAGTATGACTTCACCAGTTCTATTAGGTACTAGTATGACCTTCACCAGTTCTATTAGGAACCAGTATGACTTCACCAGTTCTATTAGGTACCAGTATGACCTTCACCAGTCCTATTAGGTATGAGTATGACCTTCACCAGTCCTATTAGGTATCAGTATGACCTTCACCAGTTCTATTAGGTATCAGTATGACCTTCACCAGTTCTATTAGGTACTAGTATGACCTTCACCAGTTCTATTAGGTATCAGTATGACCTTCACCAGTTCTATTAGGTACCAGTATGACTTCACCAGTTCTATTAGGTATCAGTATGACTTCACTAGTACTGTTATGTACCAGTATGACTTCACCAGTACTATTATGTACCAGTATGACTTCACCAGTTCTATTAGGAACCAGTATGACTTCACCAGTTCTAGTAGGTCTCAGTATGACTTCACCAGTTCTATTAGGTACCAGTATGACTTCACCAGTACTATTATGTACCAGTATGACTTCACCAGTACTATTATGTACCAGTATGACTTCACCAGTACTATTAGGTACCAGTATGACTTCACCAGTTCTATTAGGTACTAGTATGACCTTCACCAGTTCTATTAGGTACCAGTATGACTTCACCAGTTCTATTAGGTACCAGTATGACCTTCACCAGTCCTATTAGGTATCAGTATGACCTTCACCAGTTCTATTAGGAACCAGTATGACTTCACCAGTTCTATTAGGTACTAGTATGACCTTCACCAGTTCTATTAGGAACCAGTATGACTTCACCAGTTCTATTAGGTACCAGTATGACCTTCACCAGTACTGTTATGTACCAGTATGACTTCACCAGTACTGTTATGTACCAGTATGACTTCACCAGTACTGTTATGTACCAGTATGACTTCACCAGTACTGTTATGTATCAGTATGACTTCACCAGTACTGTTATGTACCAGTATGACTTCACCAGTACTGTTATGTACCAGTATGACTTCACCAGTACTGTTATGTATCAGTATGACTTCACCAGTACTGTTATGTATCAGTATGACTTCACCAGTACTGTTATGTATCAGTATGACTTCACTAGTACTGTTATGTATCAGTATGACTTCACTAGTACTGTTATGTATCAGTATGACTTCACCAGTACTGTTATGTATCAGTATGACTTCACCAGTACTGTTATGTATCAGTATGACTTCACCAGTACTGTTATGTATCAGTATGACTTCACCAGTACTGTTATGTACCAGTATGACTTCACCAGTACTGTTATGTACCAGTATGACTTCACCAGTACTGTTATGTACCAGTATGACTTCACCAGTACTGTTATGATGTACCAGTATGACTTCACCAGTACTGTTATGTATCAGTATGACTTCACCAGTACTGTTATGTACCAGTATGACTTCACCAGTACTGTTATGTACCAGTATGACTTCACCAGTACTGTTATGTACCAGTATGACTTCACCAGTACTGTTATGTATCAGTATGACTTCACCAGTACTGTTATGTACCAGTATGACTTCACGGTACTGTTATCGCATCGATGTAAACTTCACCAGTCACTGTTATGTACCAGTATGACTTCACCAATTGCTGTTATGTATCAGTATGACGCAGTACTGTTATGTACCGGTGCTTGGCTTCACCAGTACTGTTATGTATCGGTGTAATTCCTGGTACTGTTATGTATCAGTATGACTTCACCAAGTACTGTTATGTATAGTGCGACACCAGTGCTGTTATATATCAGTGTGACTACACCGGTACTGGTATGTATAGTGTATTCCTCAGTGTATTATGTACCAATTGTGACACCATGGTGCTGTATGTGCCAATATGACTTCTAGTGCTTATTTACGTAACCAGTGACTTCACCAGTGCTGTTATGTACCAATTGTGGCTTCACTAGTGCTGTTATGTACAATTATGGCTTCACTAATTGCTATTTATGTGCAGTGACTGCTAGTCTGTTATGTGCCAGTGTGGCTTCACCAGTACTGTTATGTGCCGGTATGACTTCACTAGTACTGTTATGTACCGAACATGACTTCACCAGTACTGTTATGTACCGGTATGACTTCACCAGTGCTGGTATGTTGCCAGATATGACTTCGCAGTGTGTTGTACCAAGTGACTTCTGTTGCTGTATGTATGCCAGTATGACTTCACCAGTGCTGTTGTGTACCCAGTGTAAACCACCAGTGCTGTTGTATGCCAGTATGACTTCACCAGTACTGTATGTACCAATTATGGCCTACCCCAGTACTGGTATGTACCGGTATGACTTCACCAGTACTGTTATGTACCAATTATGACTTCGCACCAGTACTATTTATGTGCCAGTATGACTTCACCAGTGCTGTTATGTATCAGATATGACTTCACCAGTACTGTTATGTACCAGTATGGCTACCAGTGCTGGTGCTGCTGTCGTGCCGACCACCCGTACTGTTATGCGCAGTGTGACTACCAGTACTGTTATGTACCGGTGTAAACTACTGGTACTGTTATCTTTGGTATGACTTCGCAAGTACTGTTGTAACCGCCGATGTAAACACGATACTGTTATGTATCAGTATGACTACCAGTACTGTTGTAACAAATATGACTGCAGTGCTAGCATGTGCCAGTGTGACTGCCAGTGCTGTTATGTACCAGTATGTTCCACCCCAGTGCTGGCCATGTATCAGTGTGGCTTCACCAATGCTGTATGTACCAGTATGACTTCACCAGTACTGTTGTATGTACCAGTACTAAACTACCAATTACTATTATGTATCAGTATAAACTTCCACGGTACTGTTATGTACCAGTATGGCTTCACCAGTACTGTTGTATCAGTATGACTTCCTGTTGCTGTTATGTACTGGTATGACCTACCGAACACTGTTGTGTGTGATGTGACACTGGTGCTGTTATGTATCGACAGGCTTCCCACCAGTGCCTGTTATGTACCAGTATGGCTTCACCCAGTACCATTATGTATCAGTATGACTTCACCAGTACTGTTATGTATAGTGTGACTTCACCAGTAACTGTTGTGTACCAGTATGGCTTTACTAAGCACTGTTATGCACCAGTATGACTTCACTAGTGCTGTTATGTACCCAGTATGACTTCACCAGTGCTGTTGCCAACAGTATGTGGCTTCACTAGAATGCTGTGTAACAGTATGGCTTCACTAAATATATTCTGTACCATTATGACCTTTAAATTCTGTTATGTGCCAGTGTGACATAATTTTATTATGCTTTTGATGTATTCACTAGTACTGTTATGTACCGGTATGACTTCACCAGTGCTGTTATGTACTGGTATGTTTGCCAGTACTGTTATGTACCAGTATGACTTCACCAGTGCTGTATGTGCCAGTATGGCTTCACAGTACTGTTATGTACAGTATGAGCTTCACCAGTACTGTTATAATTGCCGTTATGGCTTCACCAAGTGCTGTTGTAGCTGCAGTGTGACTTCACGGTGCTGTTATGTTGCCAGTGCGACTATGATGCTGTTATCTTCTGATGCTTCACTAGTGCTGTTTATGTATCAGTATGACTACTTCCAGTACTGTTATGTATCAGTATGACTTCACAGTGCTGTTGTGTATCAGTGTGACTACTGAGTACTGACTATGTATCAGTGACTTCACTAGTACTGTACATGTACTTGGTATGACTTCACCAGTGCTGTTTGTATGGTGTGGCTTCACTGATGCTGTTGTGTATCAGTATGACTATAGTGCTGTTATGTATCAGTGGAAGCTTCATGATGCTGTTATGTATCAGTGTGACTACTGGTACTGTTTTGTGCCAGTCTGACTTCACCAGTACTGTTATGTACCGTGTGGGCTTCCACCAGTGCTGTTGTGCTCAGTATGAACTGCCGGTACTGTTATGTACGATGTATTTCACTCAAATCACTGTATACCAGTGTATTCCTGGTACTGTTGCTGTACCAATTATGACTTCACCAGTGCTGTTGCTTGCAGTGTGACTTCATAGTACTGTTATGTGCCAGTGTAAACCACCAGTGCTATATATTGCTAATTATGACTTCACCAGTACTGTTGTGTACCAGACATGACACACTAGTACTCGTATGTACCAGTATGACTTCACCAGTATGTTAATAACAGTATGACTTCACCAGGCCTGTTATGTACCAGTATGGCTACTTAGTGCTGTTATGTACAGTGTGACTTCTGATGCTGTGTAGCCAGTATGACCTGTGCATTGTATACCAGTGTGACTACCAGTACTGTTATATCAATTGTAACTACCAATGCTGTTTATGTACCAGTATGGCTTACCCAGTACTGTTGTAACTTACCAGTATGACTTCACCAGTGCTGGTGCTATGGTATGACTTCCATAGGCCTGTTATGTACCAGTATGAGCTTCGCAGTGCTATTGTAGCCAATTTATGACTTCACGGTATATTGTATCAGTATGTTGTTCACCAGTGCTCATTTGTGTATCAGTATGACTATGATACTGTTGCCAGTATGACTTCACAGTACTGTTATGTACCAGTATGGCTTTCTGATGCTGTTTATTTTGATATGGCTTCACTAGTACTGTTATGTATCAGTATGACTTCTGTACTATTATGTACCAGTATGACTTCACCAGTGCTGTTATGTACCAATTATGAGCTACTAATTACTTCTTATGTATCGTATGACTTCACCAGTGCTGTTATGCCAGTGTGACACAGTACTGTTGTACCAAGTGTGACTTCACCAGTACTGTTATGTATCTGAATGTATTCACCAGTGCTGTTATGTATGGTATGACTTCCTGTGATGCTGTTATGTACCAGTATGGCTTTACCAGTACTATTATGTACCAGTATGACTTCATAGAGTACTGTTATGTATCAGTGACTATAATTGCTATTATAATATAGTCATAATACCATTATATTATGCACCAGTATAACTACTAGTACTGTTGTATCAGTATGGCTTTACCAGTGTATTATGTTGCAGTATGACTTCACCAGTACTGTTGTATATAGTATATTCATGGTACTGTTATGTATCAGTGTGACTTCACCAGGTACTGTTTATGTACCAGTGAAACTGCCCAGTGCTGTTGTGTACCCAATGTAACTACTAGTACTGTTATGTATCAATATGACTTCACCAGTACTGTTATGTGCCAGTATGACTTCACCAATGTGCTGTTATGCCAGTATGACTTCCTGCCAGGCACTGTTGTATCAGTGTGACTTCACCAGTACATTATGGCGCCAGTGTGACTATGTGCTGTTATGTACAGTATGACTTCACAGTACTGTTATGTATCAGTATGACTTCACCAGTGCTGTTTATGTACTCAGTATTAACTTCACCAGATACTATTATGTACCAGTATGTCCACCAGTACTGTTATGTACCAGTATGACTTCACCAGTACTGTTATGTACCAGTATGACTTCACCAGTTATGTACCAAGTATGACTACCAGTTATGTACCAGTGTATTGCAGTACTGTTATGTACCAGTATGACTTTACCCAGTGCTGTATGTACCAGTATGACTTCACTAAATGCTGTTATGTAATAATGTATTCACCAGTACTGTTATGTACCAGTATGACTTCACAGTACTGTTATGTACCAGTGTAAGCTTCACCAGTTATGTACCAGTACGACTTCACCAGTTATGTACCAGTATGACTTCACCAGTACTGTTATGTACCAGTATGACTTCACCAGTACTGTTATGTACCCAGAATGACTTCACCGGTTGCATGTACCAGTATGACACTAAAATGCTGTTATGTACCAATATGGCTTCACTAGTACTGTTATGTACCAGTATGACTTCACCAGTTATGTACCAGTATGGCTTCACCAGTACTATTATGTACCAGTATGACTTCACCAGTACTGTTATGTACCAGAATGACTTCACCAGTTATGTACCAGTATGACTTCACCAGTACTGTTATGTACCAGAATGACTTCACCAGTTATGTACCAGTATGACTTCACCAGTACTGTTATGCACCAGTATGACTTCACTAGTACTGTTATGTACCAGTATGACTTCACTAGTACTGTTATGTACCAATATGACTTCACTAGTACTGTTATGTACCAATATGACTTCACTAGTACTGTTATGTACCAATATGACTTCACTAGTACTGTTATGTACCAGTATGACTTCACTAGTACTGTTATGTACCAGTATGACTTCACTAGTACTGTTATGTACCAGTATGACTTCACTAGTACTGTTATTGCTACCAGTATGACTTCACTAGTACTGTTATGTATCAGTATGACTTCACTAGTACTGTTATGTACCAGTATGACTTCACTAGTACTGTTATGTATCAGTATGACTTCACTAGTACTGTTATGTACCAGTATGACTTCACTAGTACTGTTATGTATCAGTATGACTTCACTAGTACTGTTATGTACCAGTATGACTTCACCAGTACTGTTATGTACCAGTATGACTTCACCAGTACTATTAGGTATCAGTATGACTTCACCAGTACTATTAGGTACCAGTATGACTTCACCAGTACTATTAGGTATCAGTATGACTTCACCATTACTGTTAGGTACCAGTATGACTTCAGTACTATTAGGTACCAGTATGACTTCACCAGTACTATTAGGTACCAGTATGACTTCACCAGTACTATTAGGTACCAGTATGACTTCACCAGTACTATTAGGTATCAATATGACTTCACCAGTACTATTAGGTACCAGTATGACTTCAGTACTATTAGGTACCAGTATGACTTCACCAGTACTATTAGGTACCAGTATGACTTCACCAGTACTATTAGGTACCAGTATGACTTCACCAGTACTATTAGGTATAAGCATGACTTTCTTTTTTTAAATTGTTCAGAGATCGAGTCTCATACCCCCCTTCCTTATTTAGTTCCGGCGTACCCCAACTATTTGGTTCCCATGTCCCCCAAGGGTATGGATGCCCCCGAGGGTAAGAACCCCTGAGGGGTATCCCAAGGAGGGTATCCCTGTAGATAAACTTCTTCCTTTCCACGCATTCCTCATCATTCCACCTACCTTTTTTCCCCACGTCTATTTTATTTTATTCCTACATCTGTGCTATGGTTCATTTCATCTTCTATGAATCCATGTACCGACACCTCCGCTTCCTAACGTCTAAG